>NC_135988.1:17924921-18224921 GCF_053455715.1 Rhinoraja longicauda
CGGTGATAGAATAAAAGATACAGCATGGGAACAGGCCCTTCGGTCCACTGAGTCCATGCTGACCATCAATCACCCATTCAGACTTTCACACTGGAGGCAATTTATGGAGGCCATATAATCTTCAAACCCGCATGTCACGAGGGGAAACAGGAGCTCCCATGGGAAGTCTCAGGGAGAACGTGCAAACTCCACGCAGACAGCACCCACGGTCAAGATGGAACCCGGGTCTCTGGCGCTGTGCGGCAGCAGCTCGACCAGCTGTGCTGCACTAGTAACCCCGGTAACACCACTGACAATGTCCAACCAAAGGTTTATTTTGAATGAGAGTCAGAAGCTGTGAGGCAGTTCATTTAATATCCTCAGCAGTGGCAAGCAAAGGTAATCACACTGTGCACAGCACTCCTCTGTAGGAATGTGCTCGGGGGGCTGGAGAAATACTGACCTGGACCCCACGACAACAGTAACAAAGTGAGAGCCCAAGGAACAAATAATATATCTGGGAGAATGTACCAGGGGAACATCCCAGAACAAAGGAATGTTTTGTGAAATTAATAATTCTGATCAGATTTGGGGCTTTAAGGAGCTTTTAGTGCAACAAAATGATTTTCATTCTCAAGATGTGACAGATTTGTAAGGATTATCCTTAAAATGGTACTGATCAAATCTGATTTAGAAATCCACGCAGTGCTATATTTCCTGGTTACAAGCCAGGGATTTTTTTTTTACTTGGTTGTGCTCAAGAGGCCAGTTATAGGAGATAAATTATAGCCGACATTTCAAAGACAGGGAGAGAGAGGGGCGAAGGGGGAGGGAGGTAGAGAGAAATAATGGATGGAGGGAGGTAGAGAGAAATAACAACATTTTTAAAGACATAAAGGGCATTTCAACAGGTACATGGATAGGAAAGGTTTAATAATAATAATAATAATGCATTACATTTATATAGCGCTTTTCATATACTCAAAGACGCTTTACAGGGATTTAGAGAACATAGGGAAGTGAATAAATAGATAAATAAGTAAACGAACAGAGAAAGGAGACAGAAGGTGAGGTGACCTTCAGTGGTTGAAGGCAGTACTGAACAGGTGAGACTTCAGTGATGTTTTGAATGTGGTGAGTGAGGAGGAGTCTCTGACGGTTTGGGGTAGTGAGTTCCATAGGGTGGGAGCAGCGATGGAGAAAGCCCTGTCCCCCCAGGATCTGAGTTTGGTCCGGATGTGGGGGGATAGGAGATTGGCAGCAGCAGAGCGGAGGGTGCAGGTGGGAGTGTGCCTGTGGAGGAGGTCGGTCAGGTAGGATGGGGCCAGGTTATGGAGGGCTTTGTAGGTCATGAGGAGGATTTTGTATTGGATTCTCTGGGGGATGGGGAGCCAGTGGAGTTTGTAAAGGACGGGGGTGATATGGTCACGGATCGGGGTGTGGGTGAGTAGACGGGCAGCGGAGTTTTGAATGTATTGAAGTTTACTGATGATTTTTGAGGGTGCGCCATAGAGGAGGCTGTTGCAGTAGTCCAGACGGGAGGTGATGAAGGCGTGGATGAGGGTTTCTGCAGCTGTGGAGGAGAGGGATGGACGGAGACGGGCAATGTTTTTGAGGTGGAAGAAGGCTGTCTTTGTGATGTGTTTGATGTGTTTGTCGAAGGAGAGGGTTTGATCAAAGATGATTCCAAGATTCCGGATGTGAGGTGAGGTGGATACTGGGAGACCATCAATATTGAGGATGAAGTTTTGGGTGGATTTGGTGAGCGTTTTTGGACCAATGATGATGATTTCAGATTAGAGTTTAGAGGGATATGGGACAAACGCGGGCAAATGGGACTAGCTTGGTCGGGATGGATAAGTTGGGCTGAAGGGCATGTTTACATTCTATATGACTCTAGGAGATGATTCCTCCATTTCATTAGTAGCTCCTTTTACAAACTGCCCTGATGCACTTGGCAATGTCCAGAACAGCAGCTTTCAACTATTAGTCCCATGGGGAACATTTGCATCATTCTGCTCTGCTGTTTGGTAAACATGCCCAATTACATCAAAAGATAGACTCCCACATCATTGAAAGTTGAGTTCCGGGCATACAATATCGTCACTGCACGATTGCAATGGGATTTTCGAGAACACCATTCTCAGAGACCTTACTTGGAGTGTAATCATGAGATCCATCAATTTTTGGGGGAGAACAGTTCAAAGTTAAGCACAGGTCAGAAAATATACATTCAGTCTTTATCCAAGATGTTTTACAGTCCAACCGTAGTTTCTTGCCCATCGTTTATTACTCGAAACATCGGTAAAACAGATCTTGCAACTTTGCTGTATTTATTAGATTGCAGTGTGCAGTGAAATCTCAAAAGTACTTTCCAAGCTTATAAAACACTCTTGGACATCATCAGAGGCGCTGTGAGCAGGGAGAGTTGGAAAACTTATAAAACCTTTATGAATTTCAGGAGTCATACCTATCCACAAAACTGTGCTTAAGTGCAGAGACAAAGGTCTAATTACTGTAAGTAATCTTTAACGATACACAACACGGGAATAAAACTGCTTCACTGCATGTTGGAAGCTACTTTTAATAAGTTGAGCAATTACTATTTCTTCAGGGTTCAACCCTGATCTCGGATGCTGTCCGTGTGGTGTTTGCAAGTTCTCCCTTTGACCGCATGTGGTTCCTCCAGATGCTCCAGTTTTCTCCCCAAATTAAAAGGAGTGCAGTTTGGCAGTCAATCAGCCATTCTAAACAACCACTTGTGTGTGGGTGAGTGTGGTAGGATGTGGGAGGTATTGATGGGAATACGGTGAGAGTAAAAAACAAGGAATAATGTAAATAGGTAGTTGTCGGGTCTTTTTCCATGCTGTATGTCTGTCTCCATGAGGTACTGTTTTCTTGCAAGGTATTCGAGAAATACCAGTCTAGAAATTCTAGTCTCTCTGGTATTGGAAATTAAAAAGCATCCAAGGCAACAATGAATATCAAGCCCAGCTTTCCAGAGTCCCCCTTCCAAAGAAAACTCTTTTTACTGGGGTTAGTCTCAGGGGCACTCCTTGTCATCTGTTACATCACCAAAGTGTCCACGTAGACATCAATTGCTGGCAGACCATCCATTGCAAGAAGTTCCACCAACCCAGACCACATTTCTGCAGCTCACTGAATGACCACTCCCCTGTTACCAACATTTGGATGACAGAAATCCGCCCTTGTAGAATTCACAAATCACGAATCAAATCAAAAATTAGATTTGGAATAAAATTCGCCCTCACACAATGTGGATGGGGGTAATCAGCAAAATATTTCTTCCCCACTCGCAATTCTTGATGTATGTACAAATGACACAGCTTTGCAATATGAAAAATCGCAATCCAGCCCATTATCTAGTGCTCCTGTATCATGGGGCAGCGTAATTCTCTGCCACAGAAGGTAGTTGAGGCCAGTTCATTGGCTATATTTAAGAGGGAGTTAGATGTGGCCCTTGTGGCTAAAGGGATCAGGGGGTATGGAGAGAAGGTAGGTACGGGATACCGAAAGCAAAGAGTGGGGATAAATGGGTCCCTTTCGGAATGGCAGGCAGTGACCAGTGGGGTACCGCAAGGTTCGGTGCTGGGACCCCAGCTATTTACGATATACATTAATGACTTAGACGAAGGGATTAAAAGTACCATTAGCAAATTTGCAGATGATACTAAGTTGGGGGGTAGTGTGAATTGTGAGGAAGATGCAATAAGGCTGCAGGGTGACTTGGACAGGTTGTGTGAGTGGGCGGATACATGGCAGATGCAGTTTAATGTAGATAAGTGTGAGGTTATTCACTTTGGAAGTAAGAATAGAAAGGCAGATTATTATCTGAATGGTGTCAAGTTAGGAGGAGGGGGAGTTCAACGAGATCTGGGTGTCCTAGTGCATCAGTCAATGAAAGGAAGCATGCAGGTACAGCAGGCAGTGAAGAAAGCCAATGGAATGTTGGCCTTCGTAACAAGAGGAGTTGAGTATAGGAGCAAAGAGGTCCTTCTACAGTTGTACCGGGCCCTGGTGAGACCGCACCTGGAGTACTGTGTGCAGTTTTGGTCTCCAAATTTGAGGAAGGATATTCTTGCTATGGAGGGCGTGCAGCGTAGGTTCACTAGGTTAATTCCCGGAATGGCGGGACTGTCGTATGTTGAAAGGCTGGAGCGATTGGGCTTGTATACACTGGAATTTAGAAGGATGAGGGGGGATCTTATTGAAACATATAAGATAATTAGGGGATTGGACACATTAGAGGCAGATAACATGTTCCCAATGTTAGGGGAGTCCAGAACAAGGGGCCACAGTTTGAGAATAAGGGGTAGGCCATTTAGAACGGAGATGAGGAAGAACTTTTTCAGTCAGAGGGTGGTGAAGGTGTGGAATTCTCTGCCTCAGAAGGCAGTGGAGGCCAGTTCGTTGGATGCTTTCAAGAGAGAGCTGGATAGAGCTCTTTAGGATAGCGGAGTGAGGGGGTATGGGGAGAAGGCAGGAACGGGGTACTGATTGAGTGATCAGCCATGATCGCATTGAATGGCGGTGCTGGCTCGAAGGGCTGAATGGCCTACTCCTGCACCTATTGTCTATTGTCTATTGTCTACTGAGTTGGATGATCAGCCATGATCATATTGAATGGTGGTGCAGGCTCGAAGGGCCGAATGGCCTACTCCTGCTTCTATGTTTCTATGTTTCTATGTAATGACAGCCGAACAGTGGCTGATTCCCCTCTGCTCTGATTAATGCACATTGGAGATTGTAGGGGCTTTGCCCTGTGCAAGACTGCAGTAGCCTCACAATACTATATATCCCGCAAGCACGTTGTGCCCAAAAGCAAAACAAAAAGGCTTCACCAAGCTTTGGAAGGCAACAAATGACCCAAACCAAACCATACACACGATTCATCTGCACGCATCACCGGTTCCTCACTCCCCTCCATTGAGTCTATCCAGAGTAGGCGATGTCTGCGAAGGGCGCGCTGCATCGTCAAGGACAGCTCTCACCCCAACCACAGATTGTTTACCCTCCTCCCATCTGAGAGGCGCTACAGGTCTCTCCGTTCCCGGACCTGCAGGTTCAGGAACAGCTTCTTTCCTGCGGTCGTTACCTTACTTAACTCTGCGCTTCGGTGATTGCTGCCATCCCCCACCCCCCCCCCTCGGGCACTCCTCCCATCAGTGACTGATCTCGCTCACCAGAATTTCCACTACCGCTACTGAATTACTGTATATATTATATGTTTTACTATTCCATCGCATGCACTCTGGTTAAGATGCTAACTCCATTTCGTTATCTCTGTACTTGTACACTGCACAATGACAATAAAGTTTGTATTGTATTATATTGTATTGTATTGTATACAACTCGAGCACAGCATTTGCATTGGCTTCAGGGAAGGCTTATGCCTCAGCTGAGTTGCTGAGCTGAAATGGTGGTTCTGAAGAGCTGGTGCCCTCTACGTTGTTGTTAGGGTTGCCCTTTATTCTAAGACTGTGAGTCCAGAACCAGGGGCCACACAGTCTTAGAATAAAGGGGAGGCCATTTAAAACTGAGGTGAGAAGGAACTTTTTCACCCAGAGAGTTGTGAATTTGTGGAATTCTCTCACACAGAGGGCAGTGGAGGCCAAATCACTGGATGGATTTAAGAGAGAGCTACACAGAGCTCTAGGGGCTAGTGGAATCAAGGGATATGGGGAGAAGGCAGGCACGGGTTAGTGATTGTGGACGATCAGCCATGATCACAATGAATGGTGGTGCTAGCTCAAAGGGCCGAATGGGCTCCTCCTGCACCTATTTTCTATGTTTCTATGTAACTGTCCCGTATTAGCCGGGACACCCCGTATTTTGGACTACATTAGTAGACCACCCTTGTCCCGTATTAGTAGGGTTGCCAACTTCCTCACTCCCAAATAAGGGACAAAGGGTGACGTCACCGCCCCGCACCCCACGTGACCTCACCCAGCCAGCGGCCACGTGCTCCCGCTCCACCAATGGCGGCCGCCATTGGTGGAGCGGGAGCACGTGGCCGCTGGCTGGGTGAGGTCATGTGGGGCACGGGGCGGTGACGTCACCTTGTCCCTTATTTGGGAGTGAAGAAGTTGGCAACCCTAGTTGTTGAAGAAGCAGCATTGCAAACAGATTTGAAAAAATGCATGATAATTTGAACCGGAGAGGGAGAAAGCTCATCTAGTTTTTCTCTTATGATTGCTGTCTAGCAATCCTTTCATGGAAAGTATGTACAATATTGAAAAAGGGGCAAGGCTACTCACTAACATTTAATGCATATTTCTTTTAGAATTTCTGTTGTTGTCTAGATACCCAAATTCATCACGCACCAAATTATTTTTGTCCAGTTGAAATTGTAATGCAGATGATCCATCATTACTGACACGCCAAGATCCTTCTGGCATATTTGAGTTGAGTAATAACAGAAACTGCATGAACCACCCAAGGGAACAGCGGACAGTGGACTAGAGGATCAGATCCATGTGCAGCTGAATCTAATTGACCTGTTTACTCGCCATTTCACTGCAAGAGCTCAACCATGGATCTGTTATTGCTTAAATCAAATACAGCTTTAAACTCAAACCCTTTGGCATCTTTTACAATAGAAAAGCAGCAAAGCACTGAACTAATAACTTAACACAGCATGGAGTTACAGATAATCAAATCGCTCCCAATCACAAAAATCTGGTCTCACATATCCAATAAAATCTCTTGCTGAAGTTTATTACCTTCAGCAGCAAATATTTAGGTCCAGGTAAATATAAAATGGTTCAAAGAAGCACACAGGGCCTCAGTGATGTCCTGGACAATTTTACTCATTCATCTATCACCAAACACTTTGTACAAATCCCTCTATTGTTGGTTCGATTCCCGCAGTGCACAAATCAACTGCTGCATGCCTGTATCAAAGTGGCTGATATTCAGAAGTGATTTACTGCCAGTAAAATGTGGTCAGAGTCATATACGTCCCTTGTGCTTTAATAGTTTCTAGGTATTACTGGCTTCTTCCAAACTGCCCCATTCTATGATTTGAGTGTCCCCAGAGTTCGCTTCTGATGTTGGAGCTTAGTTTGAAATATTAACCTGTCTTTTCGGTCAAATACTGACTGAGTTAAAGTCAGTGATCAGGGCAGAGATCTGTCGGCCGGGCTCAGAGCAGCCCATCCAGTTACTCGGGAGTGAATAAAAGAAGAATAAGATCTATTTGTCACAGAAGCAGGCCCGCATCCATCCTGATCGTAATACCTATCTACGTTAAGACCTATTACCCACATTGGGCCCATATCCCTCTACGCCTTTCCTACCCAAGTACTCTTCCAAACACCTTTAAAAAGTATTTCTACCCATCTCCACCACCTCCTCTGGCAGCTCCTTCCAGATATTCACCACCCTACACGTGGATCCTGCCTTGCTGAAGTACTTGGTCATTGTCGTAAGGTCATAAGTGAGGGGTTTTTAAGTACTATGTTCCAGATTAGAAGAACACACATCATGAAAAAAGCTTTAATTTCACCCATTCCTCAATTTAGGAAAGGGATGCATTCGTGGGATTTTTTCCATTGAACAAAATCTTTTTTTAAATCGAATATCCTGGGTAAAATGTATTGGTACAGCACATTCTTTTGTGTGAAGAGTGGCTTGCAACTCGTTAAAATGAAAAACACCTTTGCCAAACAAAGACAAGTACAAGTGGGGGGTGTATGGAATGAGCTGCCAGAGGAGGTAGGTGAGGCAGGGACTATCCCAACATTTAAGAAACAGTTAGACAGTTACATGGAAAGAGAGGTATGTTTAGAACTTTTGTGAAAAAATGTCAGATTGACTGTCGGAACCTACAGTCCGGTTTGGGTCCGAAAAATGGCAGATCGACTATCGGAACTGTCTGTCTGAATGGCAGATCGACCGTCTGAAGAAGGCTCTCGACCCGAAACGTCACCCATTCCTTCTCTCCAGAGATGCTGCCTGTCCCGCTGAGTTACTCCAGCATTTTGTGTCTAGGTACATGGATAGGACAGGTTTGGAGGGATATGGGCCAAGCACAGGCAGGTGGGACTAGTGTAGCTGGGACATTGTTGGCCGGTGTGGGCAAGTTGGGCCGAAGGGCCTGTTTCCACATTGTATCATTCTATGGCTCTAACACAGACTAACAAGGAATGGTGCCAAAGCAAAACTTCATAAAAAAAAACATTTGCAAATCAAGGAACTCGACTCTGATTATTTTGCCAATTTTCTTAACAATAACGAGTAGATCCAGCTCAATGACGTGCATGGCTCGAACATCAACGAAGATTACAGGGTTACTCAGCCAGGATTCATTGAATTTTCCTGTGCAATCATGGCAGAAATTGCAGGATGACTATTGAGCTGAAATACCTTCACCTCCCTCGCTCAGACTGACTGAAGTCAACAGAATATCTCCACTGAGATCAGCAGCTGAAAGCCAAGGATTCATTCAAGGCTTTGGCAATCCAAGAATCAAGAGTGTTTGATTGTCAGGGAAAAAAAAACTGCAGATGGTGGTTTAAATCGAAGGTAGACACAAAATGCTGGAGTAACTCAGTGGGTCAGGCAGCACCTCGGGAGAGAAGGAATGAGTGACGTTTCGGGTCGAGACCCTGCTTCAGACTGAACCGAAACATCCCCTTTTCCTTCTCTCCCGAGATGCTGCCTGTCTTGCTGAGTTACTCCAGCATTTTGTGTCTATCTTCAAATAAAGTAACAACTGTAAAACTAAGTGCATAATCCCCATCATCAGGCACTTTATATAACATGTCACGCTTTTATTGATTCTTATTGATTCTAACCCTGGCATTTAAGGTGACATTTCCAGATTAAGTTCTTACTAAAACTCTTCATGATTCTCAAAAGAATTCAAAGTTCAGTTCGCCCCCACTTGTCTTTCGTTCCTACGATTTAATGTCCCGTGATGCCCTCCACAGACATCATCCTCTCTACCCCAGAACGCCAGGAACCAAAGTGTCCAGGAGATCACTGGATTCCCACAGCTTACACCCATATCCCTTTGGTCATCTGTAACGGGAGAGTAGGGGGGAAAATAGGTTGTTTTTTTCTCACTTTCAGACTCTGTGCTTCTGTGCTTTCCGGTTTAATATTTTTAGATTTTGTGCATCACTTTGAAATATTATTTAATGTCCAAATTTCTGAACAAAGCACAACTCCATCTTCCAGTTCGAGTGGTTTAGTTTTAAACAAATAAGGGGTAGGCCATTTAGAACGGAGATGAGGAAAAACTTTTTCAGTCAGAGAGTTGTAAATCTGTGGAATTCTCTGCCTCAGAAGGCAGTGGAGGCCAATTCTCTGAATGCATTCAAGAGAGAGCTAGATAGAGCTCTTAAGGATAGCGGAGTCAGGGGGTATGGGGAGAAGGCAGGAACGGGGTACTGATTGAGAATAATCAGCCATGATCACATTGAATGGCAGTGCTGGCTCGAAGGGCCGAAAGGCCTACTCCTGCACCTATTGTCTATTGTCTAACACCTTATAGGTATGCTTTTATTTGAAAAGAATAGACACCTCCTGATCTTCTGAGTATTATTGTCCATTAACCAGATTTGATGCTTATTGTTATTTTGTGAGATTGCTGGGCTTAGGGTTGCCAACTGTCCCATATTAGCCGGGACATCTCGTATTTTGTGCTAAATTAGTTTGTCCCGTACGGGACCGCCCTTGTCCCATTTTAGTAGGGTTGCCAACTTCCTCACTCCCAAATAAGGGACAAAGGGTGACATCACCACCCCGTGCCCCACGTGACCTCACCCAGCCAGCGGCCACGTGCTCCCGCTCCACCAATGGCTTCCGCCATTGGTGGAGCGGGAGCACGTGGCCGCTGGCTGGGTGAGGTCACGTGGGGCGGTGACGTTACCCTTTGTCCCGTATTTTGGAGTGAGGAAGTTGGCAACCCTAGCTGGGCCCACCAATGGCTCACCAACAAGACAAAGCAGTTCACTGTGTGAAGCAGTGCCCTCTGAGAGACATCGTCTGTATGTAACGCCAAGCCAGACAGGAGTCAACACAGCACTAAATCCAACACAGGATGTCAGTCTGGTGCGGGCAAGGCCAACGTGTACATTATCTTTTATTATTATTACATTACTAAAACTCTCATCTTGTATATTTGTTCCCGAAATACAGCCAAAACGGTACACGATAGCGCAACAATTTTAGGCCCATCTTACTCACCTGCGGTGCATTTGGCCTGCGGTTCAAATGGTTGTAGATTTTAAAAGTTATTCACTTTTTAAACTTTAATAAATCACTTTTTAAACTTACGGGTCCACGCCTGCCCAGTTGGGCCCCGTTGATCTGATACTTACGTGTTCATCTTGCGTCACAACGGTAAGATGGCCGCCAAATCCGCGCGTGCGCATTTGGGGGAGGGTTGCCATTTTGAGGTCACCATTTTGAGATCACCATTTGATTGCAACGTGTTCACGGGTGGTCAGTTGGGGGTGGGTTGCCGGGCCCGCAGGAGAGGTTTGGGCCCCACAGGTCCATGCCCGTCTAGTAAATGACTAAACGTATACACTTTATTTGTTGGATATTTTTTCTATGGGCCAGTTGCCCTGCTGTGGAAAGTTTCACATAACATTTCCGTACATAAGGCACTCTGCCATTTGACTAAAAGGGCAGGAGAGGTGCCCCTCTAGTGGTAAGAGTTGGATTTGTGGCTTACTGTGCTTGGAGCACAGGAGGATGAGGGGTGATCTTATAGGGGTGTTTAAGATCATGAGAGGAATCGATAGGGTAAATGCACAGTCTTTTACCCAGAGTTGGGGAATCAAGAACCAGAGGATGTGGTTTTAAGTTGAGGGGAAAAGATTTAATTGGAATCTGAGGGGCAACTTTTTTTTACACAAAGTGTGCTCGGTATATGGAACAAGCTGCCAGAGGAGTAGGTACTATCACAGTGTTTTAAAATCATTTGCACAAGTACATGGACAGGACAGGTTTAGCAAGACACGGGCCAAACACAGGCAGGTGGGACTCGTGTAGATGGGGCATGTTAGTCGGCAGGGGCAAGTTCATCGTTGATGAAAGTATTTTGGCACATTCAGAATACTAGGTCTTTGTAATATGTAAGGGGTAATATGTTGGTGTATTATTACGTGAAGGGAAATAGAGTGAAAAACATTGTTTGCACGCCATCCAGTCTAATACATACAACTGAACACAAGTACAACAGGTGGCCACTTCCACTGCAATTCAATTCCAATCACTAGGAAAGGGAATGGAATGCTATGTAGCAAGGGTTCCCAACGTAGGGGAGATTTATCCCCGGGGGTAAATTTCGCCTACCATTATTGTTATTTGAACTTAAAATAATAATGTTAAAAACAGTATTTTAAAATTTCCCCTTTGTCGGTTGCTTTATTATGGTAGAAGTGCAAACTCAAATTACTGAACAAAACAGGGTTGGGGTAAATTTACTTTTGAAAAGTTGCCAGGGGTGGTGGCTGTGTGGAATGGGCTTCCGGTGGAAGTGGTGGAGGCAGGCTCGATTTTATTATTAAAGAGTAAATTGGATAGGTATATAGATGAGAGGGGATTGGAGGGTTATGGTCTGAGAGCAGGTAGATGAGACTAGGTCAGAGAGAGTGGTCGGCGTGGACTGGTAGGGCCGAACGGGCCTGTTTCCGTGCTGTAGTTGTTATATGGTTATATGGGTAAACGGGATGAAAAAGGTTGGGAACCCCTGCTAGATTGAAGTAGCAAAATAACTGCAAATGCTGGTACAAATCGAAGGTATCACAAAATGCTGGAGTAACTCAGCGGGTCAGGCAGCATCTCTGAAGAGAAGGAATGGGTGACGTTTCGGGTCTGAAGAAGGGTCTCGACCCAAAACGTCATCCATTCCTTCTCTGCCTGACCCGCTGAGTTACTCCAGCATTTTGTGATACCTGCTAGATTGAAAATCATTTTGTTAGTTACTTTCAGGTGAGCTTTACATAAAAGCAAACAATTCACCCACATTCCACCCTTCTGCACTCTTCTACATTTCCTTTTGCTGTGCAAATGTTCTTGACAACTTCTTTTGATTCATTTCCTCATCAAGGTTTATCGTCTGTTGGCTTTTTCGGTTCCTGCAAAAGTAATTTAGAAATGTTCAAGACCAATTGGCTTCATTAAATTGAAGCATCCTTCCCCCCAGTTCTCGCTCCCTAACCATGCTGCAGTCAACTGTAACTCATCCTTCGACTGGGCCTGACAGGTAGTCTCGTCAGAAACAGAACAGGGTCTCACTGGGGTTAGGACTATTTTGCACAGATGCATCCCAAGCAAATGCTGATTCCCTCACATGTCTCAGTTACTCCAGCATTTTGTGATACCTTCGATTTGTACCAGCATCTGCAGTTATTTTCCTGCACTGATTCCTTCACATGTCTTGGACGAAGGGATGATTGATTCAATCAATCACAAAGACAGCTTATCAATGCCTCTACTTCCTTAGAAGATTGAGAAGATTTGGTATGTTGCCAAATACACTATCAAACGTCTACAAGTGTAGCGAGCAAACTGAGTGGTTGAAGGTAGATACTAAATGCTGGGGTAACTCAGCAGGACAGGCAGCATCTCTGGAGAGAAGGAATGGGTGACCTTTCGGGTCGAGACTCTTCTTCAGACTGATGTCTCAACCCGAAACGTCACCCATTCCTTCTCTCCAGAGATGTTGCCTGTCCCGCTGAGTTACTCCAACATTTTGTGTCTACCTTCGATTTAAAACAGCACCTGCAGTTCTTTCCTTCACAAACTGAGTTGTTGCAACACTTTCTGGTTCAACAACTTGAATATCTAGGAGTGAAGTGGGCCGCAGAGAGAGGTAGACATCACCCGGTCTATAACAAGTCCTGAATTCTTCACCATTCAAGGATCTATAGGAGATGCTGCCTCAATAAGGCAGCCAATATCTTGAAAGAAACACAGCATCCTCACCACACCACACACTCTCGTTCAGCTATTATCATCAGCAGGTGGCTACAGGAGCCTGAAAACCACGATTGCCAGGTTCAAGAACAGTTTCTTCAGTAACCGTCCGTCTCTTGAAAACCGCACAACACTAACAGCAACGGCAGCAGCTATGATCTTCTGTGGACCTTCTGTGCTTTGGATGCACTTCAGACTTTGGCTTTGCACAATTATGGTCTGGTTACCCAGTATTACTGTTAGTAATTTATTGTATTATTGATTATTAGAGTCATAAAGCACAGAGACAGGCCCTTCATCCCAACTCATCCATGCTGACCAAAACGCCCCATCTAAACTAATCCCATTTACCTGCATTTTGCTCATATCCCTCCAAACATTTCAATTATTATTTATTTATTTTGGAACGAAGCTTTGAACGCAGAAATCATTTCAGTAAATAATGGACATTATTCAGCTCTTACTGTAGAAAAACAATGGACAATTGGTGCAGGAGGAGGCCATTCGGCCCTTCGAGCCAGCACCGCCATTCAATGTGATCATGGCTGATCATTCTCAATCAGTACCCCGTTCCTGCCTTCTCCCCATACCCCCTGACTCCGCTATCCTTTTTTTTTTTTTTTTAATTTTATTTAAATTTTAACAAAACAAATACATGTATGAACTCATAGTACGCGATGGTACCTACATTATCAATTTGATTATACATTTTAAATTCGATTATACTTGTATTGTTCTGTATTATCTCCCCACCCACAACCCCCCTCCCCCCCACCCCCCAGTTAGAAAAAAAGAGGAAAAAGGAGAAGAAGAAAGATTTAAAAATAAATTTAAAAAATTTTAAAAAAGGAAAGAAAGAAAGAAGAAAGAAGGAAACCTGGAAACAAGAAGAAAACACTTCCGGCTAATTTCTTATTAAATTCTTTTTAGGGGTATCAAAACAATCCTGAAATTAAATATTTCCAATTCTTAATCCTAGTTTTAAAGTGAATGGGTTCCAAAGTTTCAAAAAGAAATCATATTTATTTCTCAGATTATAAGTAGCTTTTTCTAATGGGATACTCCGCTATCCTTAAGAGCTCTATCCAGCTCTCTCTTGAATGCATTCAGAGAATTGGCCTCCACTGCCTTCTGAGGCAGAGAATTCCACAGATTCACAACTCTCTGACTGAAAAAGTTTTTCCTCATCTCAGTTCTAAATGGCCTACCCCTTATTCTTAAACTGTGGCCCCTTGTTCTGGACTCCCCCAACATTGGGAACATGTTTCCTGCCTCTAACGTGTCCATCCCTTAATAATCTTATACGTTTCGATAAGATCTCCTCTCATCCTTCTAAATTCCAGTGTATACAAGCCTAGTCGCTCCAGTCTTTCAACATATGATAGTCCCGCCATTCCAAAACGTATGTGTTTTTCATTGTAGTGTTACATTTTCATTGCATTTGCATTGTGGCACTTAAGTGTGTGGCAAAACTCCTGGCATTGATGAATCAAACCCCTTGTTCAGTCAGTCAACAGAGCAGAACAGTCAAATAAGTTCAATAAACAATATCTCTTCTTACGCAGTGCGTGCCAAAGAACGATCGCAATACACCAGCGCATCAACAAATTAATCACACAATCTTACACAAAATCAGGGCACTCAAAGTTAAGAAGACATTGAAAGGTCATTGGACTGACTATACAGTGCAAAGTTCATTCTGGGCTTCATCCAGCTTACTTAAAGCTCTAAGAATTAATGCCAAAGATGAAATTCATAGAAATCAGATTAATCTTATATTATTGTGTAGCAAGGAACTGCAGATGCTGGTTTAAACTAAAAATAGCCACAAAAAGCTGGAGTAACTCAGCAGGACAGGCAGCATCTCTGGAGAGAAGGAATGGGTGACGTCTCAACCCAAAACGTCACCCATTCCTTCTCTCCAGAGATGCTGCTGACCCACTGAGTTATTCCAGCATTTTGTGCCTATTTTAATTTCTAATCTTATACTATTTATCCATAGCTAGTTGCTGCTGTACACTGACATATCTTCAGTAGCGGGAAATAAATTGTAGACAGAAGAAATTGCAGATATTGCAATCTTGAGCAGAGCACGGATTGCTGGAGGATTTCAGCGCATCAGGTGGTATCTGAGGTGGGAGAGCAAAGAAGCAGCTCCTTTCTGATGGCATTTCGGGTCGAGACCCTTCCTTAACCAACAACCTTTTGTCTCCTTCTTGCCGTTCGTTGTCCATCAATGCACCTCTCACCTGCAACCACACTTGCCAAGTATTGTTTCCCGCCCCTCCCCAATCCTACCACCCACTAGTCTGAAGAAGGGTCCCAACCCAAAACATCACCTATCCAGATGCCGCCTGACCCGTTGAGTTGCTGCAGCACTTTGTGTTTTACTAAACTGTTGTGTGAACAATATCCTGGCTAATACTTATCCCCCAAGCAATATTGTAACGGTAATATAGATTATCACAGGGCTTCTTGCAGTCATGGGTGTATTTCATTGGCTCCAATGAAAATTATTGTCATGTGTATTGAGATACAGAGAAAAGCTTCGTTTTGCATGCTATCCAGTCATTTCATACTAGGAGTACAATCATGCACAAGTAACAGAGTGGGACAATTGTGGTGGACAATAGTGGATTCTGTTCTGGATCAACACCCAAAGAGTCCTCACGTTTTGTTGTCCTGAGCAAGAAACAATTCTATACAAATGCAAGTTACCTTTGTCTCTCTGTGTAGCTATTTTCTATGACATACAGTATGTAGGAAAGAACTGCAGATGCTGGTTTAACCCAGAGATAGACACAAAAAGCTGGGGTAACTCAGTGGGTCAGACAGCATCTCAGGAGAAAAGGAGTAGATGACGTTTTGGGTCATAGAAACATAGAAAATAGGTGCAGGAATAGGCCATTCGGCCCTTTGAGCTAGCACCACCTTTCAATGTGATCATGAGTGATCATCCACAATCAGTTCCCCGTTCCTGTTTTCTCCCCACATCCCTTGATTCCGCTAGCCCTAAGAGCTAAATCTATCTCTCTTTTGAATGCATCCAGTGAATCGGCCTCCACTGCCTTCTGAGGCAGAGAATTCCAGAAATTCACAACCCTCTGGGTGAAAAGGTTTTTCCTCATCTCAGGTCTAAATGGCCTACCCCTTATTCTTAAAATGTGGCCTCTGGTTCTGGACTCCCCCAACATCGGAAACATGTTTCCTGCATCTAGCTTGTCCAATCCCTTAATAATTTTTATGAAATAGGTCTTGAGACCCTTCTTCAGACCCATTCCCTGTGATACCCTAATCTATGCTCAGGTAAATATTTTTAATATGTGCATGAAAATTCCACTTTAACTGCTTTTTCTGGCAATGCCCTCTACCAGAGCCCTCTGCTCTTCACTGAGGCTGATTATTATTCTTCTCTGTACCAGTTGCCCATTTGCATCTAAATTAATTTACTTGTTTCCAAGAGATTATCCATTCCTTCAGGTTGTTAAAAACCTCGACTTTATCTAATCTCTCTCCTGTTAATGGAAACAACGCTGAGAAATCTAATCGCTCTCTTTGCCAATCCAGCCACACTCACCCCAGGGAGAACAGTGTGGAACAATGCCAGGTAAACAACATTATCTCTCCTGCTTCTCCCCCAACCCGCATTAACACGATGACGTGGGTGTCAAGCAGGGCGAGTCACGAAGCCCGGATAATATTGATGGGAATTGGACAGGATGTGGGATGTGGGAAAACTATTTGCAGCCGTGAACACAATTGGATGTGACCCCTTGCATTCTTGGTCAGAACTCCACTGTTGAATTAATTAATTAATTAATTAATCAATCAATCAATTAATTAATTCAACAGTTGAGTTCTGACCAAGGGTGTAAAGACTCGCCTCCAATTGTGTTCATGGCTGCAAATAGGTTTCCACATCCTGTCCAAGGGTAATTCCCATTAATATTAATTAATGTCTTCACCTTTCTTTTTCTTTCAAATATCAACTAACCCATGTTTCTTGATTAGTACAATTGTCAGATGATGGGGAGAAGGCAGGAGAATGGGGTTAGGAGGGATAAATCATCCATGGGAACTACACACGCCCCCCTGCAGGACCTATACATTAGGAGGTGCAGATCGAGAGCAAGCAAGATTATGAGGGACCCCTGCCACCCCAGCAACGGACTGTTCCAGATGCTACGGTCAGGCAAACGCCTCCGCTGTCACGCTGTGAAAACGGAGAGGATAAGACGGAGTTTCTTCCCACCGGACATCAGGACTGTTAACTTTTATAACTCCAGGGACTAAATTTTGTCTTCTCTGTATTAACTGTATTAACTTTATTTATATGCTGTAACTGTAATTATTTTTTGTGCACAATCCGCAGGCATTGCCACTTTCATTTCACTGCACATCGTGTATGTGCATGTGACAAATAAACTTGGCTTGACTTGATGATTGAATGGCGGAGTACACTTGATGGCCTAATTCTGCCCTTATCACTTATGATCTTATCAGCCATTGGTGTTTTTCCAACCTTTCTATTTATGGTTTTCCAGTATCTCTTCCTGAAGAGCGAAGTGGAAAATATCGATCTAAATGGAAAATTGGTATTCCAACCAATCATAAATCCCAGACAAATTAAAGATGAAAAATAATGAAAGATGCTTATAAATACTGCAAAGATTTATTAATGAAGGTCCCTACATTCTTTGCTATTCTAATAAAGACTTTTTCACTCAGAGAGTTGTAAATCTGTGGAATTCTCTGCCTCAGAAGGCAGTGGAGGCCAATTGTCTGGATGCTTTCAAGAGAGAGCGAGATAAAGCTCTTAATGATAGCGGAGTCAGGGGGTATGGGGAGATGGCAGGAACGGGGTACCGATTGTGAATGATCAGCCATGATCACATTGAATGGCGGTGCTGGCTCGAAGGGCCGAATGGCCTACTCCTGCACCCATTGTCTATTGTAAAGACACTTATTGAGGCGGGCAATGAGTTTTGTTTACAGCCCTTTACAATAAGTATATTGACTTTGGATGTTTCTCTCATTGGCAGTTAACATAGAAGGTTCCTGCTAAAACACAAACTGCTGAAGGAACTCAACGGATCAGGCAGCATCTGAAGAGAAAATGGACAGGCAACATTTCTCATTGGAAGGGTTTTGACCGAAAACGGCATCTGTCGTCTGTCCGTTCCCTCCCGATGGTGCCTGCCCCAAGTTCCTCCAGCACTGTGTGTTTTGCTCAGTATTCTAGCACCTTGTATCTCCAAAGTTCATCTAGTGTCTCATTACACTTACCAAATCTCACATCCTTCACTCAAATTAGTTCATTAAGTGTGGATAGAGATTGGCAGAATATTTACCGAAGCTGGTTAAAGAGGACCAAACTGGATTTGTCAAAAAAAGGAAAATATCTGATAATGTAGCAAGATTTATAAGTATTTTTCATTTAGCACAGAAAAGAAAGGAATTGAGCGTAGCAGTTGCTTTAGATGCTGAAAAGGCGTTTGACAGGTTAGAATGGGATTTTTTATTTAAAGTATTAGAGAAGTACGGATTGGGAAATGGTTTCATTAACTGGGTAAAAGCTCTTTATAAACAACCTAAAGCCAAAGTGGTGACAAATGGCCAATCTTCTCAATCATTTAATTTGGAAAGATCTAGTAGACAGGGATGTCCCTTGTCACCGGCTTTATTTGTATTGGCTATTGAACCTCTGGCAGAGCTAATAAGGTCAGATTTAGACATTGAAGGATTTAAAGTGAATCAGGAAAATCACAAAATTACTTTATTTGCAGATGATGTTTTCATTTGTCTTACTAGACCATTGGAATCCTTAAGAAAATTATATTTCAGACTGGAAGAATATGGGAAAGTATCAGGATACAAAATTAATAAAGATAAAACTGAAATAATGCCTCTTTTTGAAGGTAATTATGATCAAAGTAAAAGAGAAAGTCAGTTTAAATGGCAAAAAAGAAGGAATGAAGTACCTTGGGGTTAAAGTAGATAATAAGTCAAATAA
Source organism: Rhinoraja longicauda (assembly GCF_053455715.1). Lineage (NCBI taxonomy): Eukaryota > Metazoa > Chordata > Chondrichthyes > Rajiformes > Arhynchobatidae > Rhinoraja > Rhinoraja longicauda. The sequence goes on from NC_135988.1 coordinate 17,943,871, forward strand.
TCTGTATAAACTAAATTATAAACCACTAATTAAAAAAATAGATGAGGACTTGAAGAAATGGATGAATCTTCCAATTACATTGCTAGGGAGAGTGAACTGTATTAAGATGAATATTTTTCCGAGGATACAGTATTTATTCCAAACACTGCCTATACCTTTACCAAATATTTTTTTTCAAGAATTGAATAAAATTGTGAGAAATTTTCTTTGGAAAGGTAAAATGCCAAGAGTGTCTATGGAAAAATTAACATGGAAATTTGAATTAGGTGGACTGCAATTACCAAATTTTAAAAATTACTATCTGGCAGCACAAATGAGTTTTATTTCATCCTTTTATCAAGAGGATGGAAAAACAGCATGGGTTAAAATTGAAATGGGTAAAATAAAAGAACTATGCCCAGAAGAATTTATCTATAAATGGGAAGCGAAGCTATTAGTTAAGGATCAGGAGTCACCTTTGCTAAAACATTTAATTAATATATTGTTGAAAACAGTTAAAGCTAATGATAAAAGATTCTTTCTAACAGCTAAAACTCCATTAGTAAAAAATAGATTACTGCCGTTTGCTTGGAATAATCAAATATTACAAGTCTGGGAACAGAATGGTATTAAACATATAGGAAATTGCTATGAAGGAAATAATTTTTTGACATTTTCTCAATTGAGAAACAAATATCAAATTCCAGGGGAACAGTATTTTTTTCTATTATCAACTACAATCTTTTTTAAGGGAAAAGTTAGGTAATTCAATGTTTTTATTTCAAATTAGAGGAATTGAATCCCTGATTCAGGGCAAGGGAACTAAAAAAATTATATCTTCAATGTATAAATTATTACAAAAATCTAGTCCAAAGACAGGAATTCAAAAATCAAGACAAAGATGGGAAACAGATCTGAATATTAGCATTGATGAACCAAGTTGGGAAAGATTGTGTTTAGAAAGTATGAAAAATACTATTAATGTGAGATATAGTTTAGTACAATATAATTTTTTACATCAATTATATTTAACTCCGAAAAAATTAAACAATTTAAATCCAAATTTACCTGACATTTGTTTTAGATGCAACCAGGATGTGGGTACTTTTTTACACTCCACATGGGCATGTCCGAAGGTAACTCCTTTTTGGAAGGATCTAAAAAACTTTTTGGAACAATTGATGAATAAGACCATACCATTGGATTCAAGGTTGTTTTTACTGGGAGATACTAAAGGAATATTACCAAGATTAATTTTAGATAAATATCAGGAAAGATTTCTCAAAATAGCAATAGCAATAGCAAAAAAATGTGTAGCGGTCACTTGGAAAGATCATAAGGAAATAAGAATTGAAAGATGGTATGCAGAAATGCGTAGTTGTATCCCATTAGAAAAAGCTACTTATAATCTGAGAAATAGATATGATTTCTTTTTGAAACTTTGGAACCCATTCACTTTAAAACTAGGATTAAGAATTGGAAATATTTAATTTCAGGATTGTTTTGATACCCTTAAAAAGAATTTAATAAGAAATTAGCCGGAAGTGTTTCCTTCTTGTCTCCAGGTTTCCTTCTTTCTTCCTTTCTTTCCTCTTTTTTCTAACTGGGGGGTGGGGGGGGGGGGGGTTGTGGGGGGGGGGGGGGGGAGATAATACATAACAATACATGTATAATCGAATTTATAATGTATAATCGAATTTATAATGTAGGTATCATTGGGTACGAAGAGCTGTAACATGTATGTGTTTTGTTAAAATTTAAATAAAATTAATTAAAAAGTGTGGATAGACACAAAATGCTGGAGTAACTCAGCGGGACAGGCAGCATCTTTGGATAGAAGGAATAAATGATGTTTCGGGTTAAGACCCTTTTCAGGTCTTCAGAGACTGGTCTCTGCGAAGAAGGGTCTCAACCCGAAACATCACCCATTCCTTCTCTCCAGAGATGCTGCCTGTCCCGCTGAGTTACTCCAGCATTTTGGGTCTATCTTCGGTGTAAACCAGCATCTGCAGTTCCTTCCTACACATAAATACATGTGGAATGACTCAACCAGTGCACGCTCTGTACGGCATTCTGTGATGATTCCCAAAGTTCCTGCTGTTATTTCTTTCCTGGCAGATGACATAACTCAAAGCATCTTGCACATTAACGTTCTGCAATTGTAGCATGTTTGGTAACAGCAGATGTGCACTCTGTCCTATTTGCTGGAATAGCAATGTCCTTTGCAACAGTGTAGATAACAACACATTAGTCATTGAGAACTAAAGCGGTAGTTTGACTCAATTAACATTTACTAGCTCTGGAGCACATTAGTCCTCGATTTCGTAACATTAACATGTCCTCAAGATGTCATACGAACGTCCTCTGAAGAACTCACTGCCATATTTCTCTACCACATAGTGACCTTAGTTGAGTTTCTGTCACATGGTGAGGTTTCGGTTCAAGAAAAACTTGCAACAGTAAACTCCGACAACACACAAAACATAAGTTATATAAGACAGTGAAGGAGAAACAAAACTGCACTAAAACAAGCTCAGTGTAAACTACAATTTAAACATGGTTAAACGTGTAAACATGGTAATCAAGAGATGTCCCGCAATGTTCTGTTGTTGTTGAGGTGGAATTCGGGTTGTGGGTGTTGATTCAAGACGCTAACAGTTGTAGGAAAGTAGCTGGTGAAGAACTCCTGGCTTCTGTACCTCCTGCCCCATGGTAACAGCAAATGAGGGCATACTGGATGTGGAGATCCTTGATGATAGATGGCACTTTCTTGAGGCAGTGCCTATGTGGATACTTTCCACTGATGAGGAGGGCGGCTGTGCCCATGGTAGACCAGGCCGAGCTTACCACTCTCTGCAGCCTCCTGCAGTCCTTTGCTTTTGGAATTGCCGTAAGATGCAACCAGTCAGGACATTGAAAATAACACCAGTGGATAGTGATTAGCTGTTGATACTTCATTGCTGTGTACTTGACCTTAATTTTTTGGAAAATAACCAAGCAGCAAAGCTGACTACCATCAGCTGATCGCAATAATCAACTCATGGATTCATTGAAATGTTCACAGTTCTAAATGAGCACCAAGACACATTCCTTGTATGTGTACATGCTTGGCCAATAAACTTATTCATTCATCAGAGCAGCACGGAGACTATATTTTACCAGTGCTCTCCATCTCTTTTCTTTATGTTCTTTGCCCACTGGTTGTTCAACCCGCCTATCTGTGAAAAGATTCTTCCTTTAATTCATATGCACCTGTGTCTTCTTCACCATTTCTGCTCAGATGACAACAGCCACTACTCCAGCCTCCCCGTGGGGTCCTCACCTTGGTATCATCCTATCAAGTCACTTCGGTATCACTACGGCTTTGACTTGGTTGCTAAAGTGTGAAGTCCAAAAGTGTATACAACGCTCTCGCTGAGGCCTAACATGCATAGTGTGAGGAAGGGTCTCGACCCGAGACGTCATCTATTCCTTTTCTCCAGAGGTGCTGCCTGGCCTGCGGATTCACTCCAGCCTTTTGTTTCCATCTTTGGTTTAAACAAGGATCTGCAGATCCTTCCTATACATTTCCTTGTTCTCCATTACTCAATTTACAAAGCTCAAGTTACTGTAGCCTTTCTTAATTGCTATCACATTAAACATATGAAGTGGTAGAATATTGCTCCAGAACATGACCTGTCCATTCAATAAAATCTTATCCTTTAGGAGCACTTTATTCCCTGATCCCACTATCCCTCAATTCTCTTAAAGTCCCAAAGTCCAATGTCAAATCAAAAAGCCAGGCTTTCAGATCTGTATTGTATTAGTGATTGTAGGAGCAAATTTTTGTCTCGTTACATCCTTTGCGACAATGACAATGGTTTGGAAGGAATTAAAGGGCCAAATAATTCAGTTGGCAGGAGACTGGGTACTTCATGGATAGATTTTAGATCATTGGGAATAAAGACGACAATACTCTTTCCTTTAATGATCCCGAATTAAATGCCTCTACAAATGGAAGATGATTCAGGAGTCAAGAGAATTGGATAAATACTTGATTCATATATTTACACGACCACAGTAGAGACCAAACTATAATATAATTAAAAAAGAACTGCAGATGCTTGTTTATACCAAAGATAAACAGAAAATGCTAGGGGTAACTCAGCGGGTCAGGCAGCATCCCTGGGGAAAATGGATAGGAGGGTCCCAATCTGAAACATCACCCATCTATTTTCTCCAGAGATGCTGCCTGACCCATTGGGTTATTCCAGCATTTTGTGGCTAACTTTGGTAGAGAACAAACTAGTTGGATAACGAAGAAATAGAATAGATTGGATATGCCAAGTGGCTTCTTGCTGTGCTACAATGTTTCAAGAGATAAGAAAAGAGAATAGAGGAAAAAAGAGTTTTGATCAAGGATGTGTAAGATAGACACAAAAAGCTGGAATAACTCAAGAGTTGTGGATCGAGACCCTTCTTCAAGGATAACAGTTCTAAAGACTGATAAAGGACAATCTATTTTGTTAGCTTAAGAATCAAGAGAGTTGTGTGTAACCGTTATATGTTCTTGGAACAGAGCAATGAAATTCTTACTTGCTGCAGCTTCTATAGACTCATTAACACAGTAACAACAAATATAAAATGATCAATAATACAATGAATTAATCAGTAATACTAGGTAACCAGTGCAAAAACAACCAAAGTCCACAGTGGATCGTTGCTGAGGTAAGGTTATGGTTATGCAGTGTGGTTTAAGAGCCTGTGTAAGAACCGTGTGTGAGAAATTTTGTGTCTATCTTTGGTTTAGGAGCCTGACGGTTACTTTGGAAGAAGCTGTTCTTGAACCTGGAGATCAGTTCTCAGGCTCCCGTATCTTCTTCCCGATGGCTGCAGAGAGATGTAGAGTAGTGGGTAGGGTGAATCTTTGATGATATTAGCTGCCTTTATGAGGCAGTGCCTCCTGTAAATCCCTTCCATGGTGGGGAGGTCAATACAGTCCTTGGTATAGAGAATGAAATGGAGGAGGAAATTCATTGGCAATGTTTTAGAAATGAAAAAATAACAGCAACGAAAAGAACTATAACTGTTCTACAAAAGGATGAGGAATTAAAAAGACAAAGATTAATATATCCTGAGTTTCCCTTTTCAGAATATTTATAAGTCTTCTCACTTGAAGCAGAATAAGAAACAGCCAGCCAGCAAAGGCAAATCATATCTGATTTAACGGCATGCTCTAATGAAGAGATTTGACAAAGGTAGTACAGTTGATCTTGTACTGTAAGTGAAGGGTGGAAAATGTAACACCACCTTTTAAGAAAGGAAGATGAAACCTAGAAAATTATAAATTGATGGAGCAGTGATGGACTTAAGAAATGGAAATCATGCATGATTTATCAACTGGAATTCTCCAAGGGTGTGACTAGTAGAATAATGAGAAACTAGTGGATGAAATGTATTTAAATTTTCAACTTTCCTTAAGGTTTATTATGGGAAATTGGTCGACTAAATTAGAGCAAGTGAATTTAGACAATGTACTTGTATATATTGGGAATTGGTTCATGGACAGAAAGCAGAGTAAGAACAGTTCTCCCCTCCACCTCAGGTTTGTCAGGGTGTGATTAGTGCCATTCCCAGAATACAGCAATAATTTAACTGGGAGTACAGATGCCATATTTGAAAGTTTGTTCATGATACAAAACAAGGTTGTGCAAATTAGGAGGATGTAACAGCCTGAGAGAATATAGGTCCAAGTGAGAAGGAAGACACAAGGTGGATGGAATGGAACCTGAAAAAAAACGAGGTTCTCCATTTTGGTACGTAAAAACATTTTCTTTTTCAAAAAAAATGACGACACATTGGGAATCGTTGAAGTAAAAGCGGCCAGTCTTCTGCTAATTACTGAGCGGGAATGCAGACAGTTAGGGGGGCAACTGATGTTGGCTTTTATAAACTAGGGACTGGAGTGCAGTGGGGAGTGAGGAGAGCTCCCTGCATTAAATCCAGAGCTTTGTTGAGATGCATTTAACAGGCTTAAATAATAAATATTAGAACACATCATTAAAGCTCTGGTAGTAATTTAGGATATGATTAGCTGATGACAAGCAAGTAGAAGCTAGTATCATTGGATATTTTCCCAACTGGTGAAAAACATGCCGTGGAGACCACAGGAGTTGGTTTGGAACCATTCCTCATCTTGTTGCCCTTGGATCCAAACAGCATAATTTCAATCTTGCAGACAAAATAAACTTTGCGAATGGTGTACAGGATAGATGACTAGGAACTAAGGAATGCTAATATAGTCCTGGTGAATTAACTTGGTTAACAGGGGTGTGTTGAAATGGGAGATCGTCTGGGTAGCAGTGAATATAACATAGTTTAAGCAATTAAGGAACTGGGCAATGAGTAATTAGAAAGGGGAATATAATTGAATAAGCGCCAATTTCTGTGATTCCTGGAGCCAAGAACTGGATACTGAAATTACCCCAAATTATGAAGAAAAAAGGAAGAAAGATTTTTGACAAATGTCATGACAGAATTCAGCAGCACACTAGGCCCAAAATTAATTTTAAAAGCACCAGAGGAGGAGGATGCAAGGACCAGGAAATAAGATGGGGAAAATTTAACAGGTAATGTAAAAACGAAACAAAAAATAATGAAAACAAAATGATTTTAATAAGTTATAAATTATTTGCAGTCTTTCAGTATTCAGAAAGTAAATTTTCCTCTGTGAAGCAGAGGCCAAGACTGAGGTGCTAAATACAGGAAGACCAAATATTCCTCTTCAGAAAAAATCCTGATCAGGGCACTTTTTTTGTGAATTAGTCTTACTTTTACGGAATCTACTTTTCTGAAATGTATTAATTTCTACAAATATGTTTTCAACCCTCAACTAAAATAAGTGTACTGAGAGTAGACAGAGTTCAGTCAAATTGGTGGTATTAATGTTCATCTATCTAACAATCCATTACCGATCGTTGATAATTCCTTTTGACATTCATTTATGGTTAGTTTCAGCCAAGCTCTCTCCTCAAAACAAGAATTTCACTTTTCCATTCATTATCAAATTTCTTTTTTGTTAATAGCAAATGTGTTCTGCGAAGTAAACCTCAAATCTCCGTAGACCTCACCAGTACAGGAAATGAATGCTCTCCAATACCCCATAAGCAGTCTTTCATGTTGAAAATGTAGCATTAAAAAGATGGATAGACTTATGGAGTCGAGATTGAACTGTCCTTAGTCAGCATGTGCAAGTTGGGCAAAAGGGCCGGCATGGACAACATGGGCTGAGGGCCTGTTTCCATGCTGTATCAGGACCAAGACATAATTGGACAGAGCAATGATAGAAATACATGCTCATTGTGGAAAATTACCTTTCTCCACATACACTGTTCTAACTCACATAGCAATCATTCTCAAAAAAAGAAATTGGCTAAATTATGCAGATATGTGGCCATCTAAACAGCACAGGTAGAAAGTTTACAGTTCATGAGGCATGCAAGGCTTTTGGCATCTAGTTCTTTTGAGATACTGAACTCAAAGACGAGTATAATTTGAGGGAGGGATTCAGGCTACAAGGTGGTTACTCCACAATATATCGCAATTGTTAAAGTGCATTTAAAGGAGCTTTTGTGTTCCAATTTATTAAACTGACCTGCAACCTAATGCAACAGACTTCAACTTATCAGTACAATAAAACACAGTACAGACCCATTTCTCTTTAAATATATATCTGCAATGTCACAATAAAAATGTACATACAAATAACATTTTAATTGCAATGATTAAAAAATATTTACCTGGAATGTAATTTAAAATATGTACCGGAACTTACATGATTTTAATACATTTGCTTGCATATAAAATGTAGACGGGTAAAATAACCCAGAAAATCAATAAATGAAACCTGATGATTACTTCTCAATACAGAAGCTCCTAGAAATATTGAATACAGAGTTTAAAATGACAACAAAATGTAACTTTGGCTGAATTATTGGCACTTACATTTTGCTCTAAACTCTTTGGTAAAACTACAGAATTATCAATTTTATTTTAAAATTATTTCTGTTTTGTGAAAAAAAATGGTAATCTTGAATAGTGTGCTTCTTAGTGTGAGCAAATGAAATCTTAGAGAGAAAAAAAGAGTTAGGTGGAGGTGCCTCCTCATGTTGAGAATTTGCTTTAGACCGAGACAGCCAGGATCCCTTTCTTCACCCAGCAACTTAATTTTCTGCACCATGTCCTTTCTGCATAATGTGGTCACCATCAATTAACTAAACTGACACTTACTGACCCTGTTCCAGTTTCTCATTCCTTGGCAAGGCCATTACCGTAGAGTCAGATCATATCCTCAGCCTCTTCTAAGCACTCAGGCGTTCTAATGGCAGCAGTCAAGAGAAGCAAACCTTGAATGAATTCCCCACTCTGAGGAATTCTCAGAAAACTAAGGCCAAATGCATCAACCATTTTCTATCAACTTTTCCCAAGATCAGACTTCTTAATATAAAAGGACTTTTTTTTTTTAAACCAAAGAAAGGACTTTCTTGCCATGTAGGTCAGCTGACCACGTGGAGCTCTGCAAGCCATTGAAAACACAATCTATCCAGAATTTCAATTCACATTCCGTATGTATCCATAATCTGCAGGAAAGCGCAATAAAAAGGTTAAAGATTAGAGATCACCAGACAGTTTTGGTATGTACAAATAAATCACCTCATTCAGCCATCAGTCTGAAGAAGGGTCTCGACCCAAAACGTCACCCATTCCTTCTCTCCTGAGATGCTGCCTGACCTGCTGAGTTACTCCAGCATTTTGTGAATAAATACCTTCGATTTGTACCAGCATCTGCTGTTATTTTCTTACTCTACATGTAGTTTCTCACGATCACTTTACAGCAAATGAACAAAGTTTAGTTTGTGGACAATTATAGCTCTGCGGAAAACATGCCCCAGGAACAGAGAATGTAGCAGAATAGTAGCTGTGAAACATAAATAACGACAAGTTGTAACCATTCTCTTCATTTAAGAGGTAGTCAGTCTTATTCAAGCATCCATGTTTGCTTGCTCTGAAGGTTATAGTGACCTTGTCATTCTCAACATGGAAGCAACATACCTGTGCAAAAAAAGGAAATACTTGGGTCTCATACAAGTTTTCTGTAAAAGGGATCCAGGTAAATGGGCTAGTCATCTCATCATTCCTAAAGCACTACCTTTCCAGTAAAACTGGAGCTTCAAGTTTTTAATTAAAACATGGCAATTAAAAATAATATCTGTCATTCTCTCTTTCTGGATGAACTCAGCCAGGGACGGAGGGGCAACTAATCATTATGTTCTGGGTAAATCTACAGGAAGAAGACACAGGGCAAATTCAGTTCTCCTCTACACACACGCACAGTGGAGCGGCACTATATCAGAGCCCAAATGAAAGAATTGCCATTAGTGCTAACATGAACCATAACCCTCTTTCACCTGTGAAAATGCCAAAATGGCTGTGTTCTCACGAAAAAAAGACAAAATGCTGGAGTAGCACAATGGGTCAGGCAGCATCACTGGAGAACATGGATAGATGACATTTCGGGTATGGACCCTTCTTCAGACAGGGTTCTCACTTGCTTTTTTCATCCACACTGAACCACACCTACTTCAATCGAACCAACATTTATTTCTGATAAAGAATTGCTGGGATTTGTTTTAATATTGTCAATAGGGAAGTCAAAAGGTCAGCAATTTGTTATAGTTTCCCACAAATTTCCCAAATTCAAAATAGTTGCCAATGACATCTATCTGAAGAAGGGTGCCGATCCAAAACATCACCAATCCATGTTCTCTAGATCTGCTGCCTGCCTCGCTGAGTTACTCCAGCACTTTGTCCTTTTTCATTTACTCCTGTCTTGTTTATCTATTTCTTTTTTTGTTGTTTGATAAATGGCTTCCTAGTCAATTCCAAGCAATTGCAGACATTTTCAACTAGGGCAGTTAGTGATAACCCAACCTTAAATATTCTAAATTCAACCATGGTGTCATTGCAAACATTGCCAGATTTATCGACTTAAATTTCACAATTTGCTCCCGTTTGATCTAAGCATATGGTCTATCAGGATCTTTTGCCTGAGAATCCAGTATGACTTCCAGTGCTAACCAGTAGCACAGTATTTCTTCAGCATCATATTGCAACCCAATAACAAGATAAATCCTAATACGATGAGCTGAGTGCTTCTTCGACTTTTTCCATCATACAGGATAGTTAGCTTCATGAGAATTCTTGTCCGAAAGCATTATAGCGAGTCCTTTCAAAAGCTCGTTGCCAACTGAAAATAGTGCACGAGAACAGCAGGTTATGGATTCAAATCACAAATGATTTGAGCCCGATTATCTAGAATGCCAGTGGTCAGGGTGCTGCAGTCACAGGTAGTCTCTCAGATATGCAGTTAGGGTTAACTGACCAAGTGAAGAAAGGACAGCTAAGTACAAGAGGTGCACAAGATGGACTGTGTGCTAGATCTTGTATGGGATGGGGAGAACAGTGCACCAATAGACCTTATCATATGCTTGATATTACTTGCAGCTTGAGATCTCTATAGCGACCATTTAGAAGTTAAAATCAGATTTCATGGGAATTACTCGGGGCCAAAGACTGCTAAATTACCAAATAAAACCACTGGAATGTGTACTGCGTGGTTAACAGCAAACTTCTTGGGTTTCAAGGAATGTAACATCAAAGCTGCAGGTTTCCTCAAGCCATTGACTCTTTCAGGAGGCAGCGTCCATGTAGTACTCGACTCAAGGGACTATTTTTGTGCGGGCCTCGATGGTGTGCCTCTTACTGCAGAGGACATCACAAAGAACCCTATTCTGTTCTCATTCAAAAGCTACAAATGGCAGGAGGAAACTTTTTAAAACTGGGAACCTTTACTGGTTTATTCCCCCTGCATACCCTGTGGATGCAAAGAGTATATGAGCTCTAAGACCAATACAGATTATGGGGAATCCAGGTCCAAAATAGACCATTAAGACAAATGATCAACAATGCTCTTCATGGTGGGGCAAACTGGAGCGGGCCGAGAGACTTGCTCCTACTTTTAATTGTTATTTACTCAAGTCAATTATATCTCAGCATTGGTGAGATTAACAGGGCTTTAAAAATACATGCAGGCCCTTCTCATCATGTATTGTTTGGTTGCACACCAACTAAAACACATCAGGTACCACCCAGATGTTTCCACATAATCTTGGTTGATATGCCTAGAAGAGTGGATCACCTTTCAGATGAGAAGTTAACCAGAGGCTCTGTCAATCCTTTAAAAGATCACATGGGACCGACAATACTTCCGAGCATCCACACCAGTTTATATCTCAATCTACAGGTTTCCGAAGCACTGCATCAATGCTGCTGCATTTTCCCACTCTGGAACAGTGATGTGACTTCAAATGTAGTTAAATGACTATGAAGCATTTTGGAACCCAAGGCTGTTAATGGCGCTTCTTCCTTCTTAAATGGAGTTACTGTGAGAAGTGAAAAGCTTGCAAGCAATTGGCAAGGAATTCAAAGCATTAACAAATCTAGGTTTTACCATAATATCACCACCGTAACATTAAAAGAAACAACATTTAATTTTGTTATTGCTGTAGTCTTCAAGTAACTGCACAGGAACCCGCAGACCAGGGGTATAAAAGTCAAGATGAATCTTTTTATCCATTATATGCAATTGATTAATATTGATTATAATCTTGGAAGTCTAAAATCACCGATACCAGTTCTATGAGGAATAAGTCACCTTAGTTTTTTAGTATAACACACTCCACTGTCTTTTCACTGCGCACAATATCTACAAAAATAAGTCCTCTTCTTTCTCCATACTCCTGTGTTGTAACAGCAAATGCATGGAGTCTTTCCAACAAAATGGTTGGCACCAGCTCCAGCCAGTGCTAAGACAGTACGTACACAGCTTAATGAAGTCGTGTGGCTTTGGGCAGAGAGAACTCAGCACCCGCTGTTGCTTTCCTTCACTAGACACCAGCATTCCTCTCTGGGCTGTCTTCCTCGCTAGTTTGCGATTTACTTCTGCTAGTGCCTGATGATGATATTGAAGAGGGAAAAAAGTGCATTAAAGTTAATTTCTTTAGTCATCGGAGGCGCACTACCAGGTTGAATGCCACGTGTCTATGACATGCACTCAAAGCCAAAATGCATAAACTTGAGTAAAAGCAAGCAGAAGCCTCCATCAGGTACCCCGCCCATCGAGAATGTGAACAACCATTCCTTCTCTCCTCTCTTGTTTTCACTTCCTGGTCTTCAGAATCAATCTGGCAATGGAAATTGGTATACACCTTTGTGAAGAAAAAATGGAAGACAGCCATGGAAGCAGGTCAAAGAAATGAAGTTTTGTGGTGGTTGATGTACCAGTCTACCATTCAAGTTTGCATTGACTGTTCAAAGCAGAATCAACTGCAGTAAAGAAATGATTACAAGATTACAAATTAAATGACAGCCGACAGTAATTCATTCAACGGGAAGATACTAAAAATCTCAACTGAAGTAACAATTGTTTCCCAGAAGTACCTTACTCACCCAACTGCTCCATCTGATTCAACACCTCTACTTCCTTAGAAGTGTGAGGAGATTTAGCACGTTGCCGAATATTCTATTGAACTTCCAAGTGTACAGTGGAGAACATTCTGACTGGTTCACAAATTAGAGCCTGGTTCACAAATGGAGGCTGCAGAATGTGGTGGACATTGCCATCACGGATACTGACCTCGCCACCATCGAAGGGATCTATAGGAAGTGTTGCCACAAGCAGCTAATATCAAAGATGCACACACCGGTCACATTCTCTTCTCACTGCTACCATCGGGAGGGTACAGGAGCCCAAGAACCATTACATCTGGTTCAAGAACAGCTTCTTCTCAACCAGCAGATTCTTCAACTACCCGGTCCAATCCTAACCACAACCCTACCTCAACCACATCAAACCACTACAGACTTTACACTATTATCATTGTTCTACATACTTTGGTTTTTGTACTATGATCTAGTTCACTCAGAATAACCATCAATTTATTGTATCTCAGGTGATTGCAAAGCTGCAGCAAGAAATAATTCAATTGTTCCAACAAATTATATAACAAATAAATACTCTACACTCGAAGTATATTCCACACATCCATCTCTCTTGCTCTGAAAGGTTCCTTGCCATCAGTCTAAAATCTGCTACCACCTACCTTCTGCTCATTTGTCTCATTCTTGCAGTTAATTGAACAGTGAATATGTTGCAAAGTGACTTCATTGGCTGTAACTTTGGGCTATCCTGAAAGAACTAGGATGGACTGATATAAATGGATTTTTTTGCTTGGTTTTTCCATTCCAGCCAAAATCTGTACATCATTAATAACATCACCCTTCGGACAATACAACTCCTAGCTAAAAAAACAAATCTCCATTTCTTCCTTTTAACTTAAGACTCTGAAGACCATGTTCAACCAATGCAATCTACTCTGCTGCACCTGCAGCCAATGAATGTCTTGGGGTCTCTGCTGCACTAATTCGCACTGTTTTGCACTAATTATGCTGTTCAACCCTCAGCAACTTTAGAGGTGTACCAATTTCTTCTTGGAGTTGTGAAACATTTTGTCAACAAATTCGCTCACATTCTTACTCATTTTCAGTTACATTGCAGCAGTTTTTGTGGATGATGCACACCGTCCATTTTTTGCCTCTTTATATTTTGCTGTATTAAATTTTATCAGTCCTTCTTCCACCACTGATGGATTTTGTTCAACTTACTCCATGCCTCCTTGGAGTCCACTGCAAATCATTTTCATCTTGACCAGTTTGCACTAGATTGAATTCCCTAACCAAAAACATTTGTGCCCCCAATACCGAGCTTGGACCGCAAACTCCCCCAATTGTTCTCTTTAGCCCAATATAGCCACTCTAATAGGTATCAGTTGTTCTGTAGTAACAAGGAACTGCAGATGTTCGTTTATACCAAAGGCAGACAAAATGCTGAAGTAACTCAGTGGGTCAGGCAGCATTGGTAGAGAACATAGTAGATAGATGACGTTTTGGGGCTGAACAGTTTGAAGAAGGGTCCTATCCATGTTCTCTTGAGATGCTGCATGACCCATGAGTTACTCCAGTATTTTGTGTCTTTCTTAGGTACCAGTTATATACCCCCCTACAGTCACCAAAGTTTTACATTCAAATTTCTATAACTCGAGTTGAAGCAATAGGCTTTCGAAGGGAATTTTGACAAGATCACTTGAGGAAAACTGGATCCACGCCATTGATCTGCAGGCCAGTTAGATTATTATTCCTTCAGTTGTCATGGAAACTGGTGAGGCAGTACACTTCCTCAACTGAATCCAAGTCAACAGCTGTTTCTCAAGTCGTTTCCTTCTAATTAATAATTAATTTCATTATTTTTCATAACAGAATGGAAGACCAAAATATCATTGTGGTGGTGACCATTTTTAATAAGAGAACATTAAATGGTTCCTTTGGTATTGCCTTTTCCATGGACTCCACCTTAATTGGGGAAAGTCTTACTTTCATGGTTCTTGGTCTTGTTATTCTCAGTTGAGTGAAGTTGATCTTTAGCCAGTATATGATTTATATCTTTGGTCACAGTCACGGAAAATATGTTTGGGAAAAGACTTCTAATTGTACCCGCTTCTGAACAACCTGGAGAATGTTCTCCACCCAAACACCTCAGTGGCCAGCTTCGGTTTCAACGCCAAGATATTTTAACTTAGTTTTGATTCAACCCCAGCAGATCACAAGAATTTAAAATATCATCGCCAACTGCAACAATCCATTGACAAAACCTGTGCATAAACAACAAAACTCACATGTGGAAGAATTCTGCTTATTGAGCAACTTTGCCTGGCTAGTGGGCATCACCTTCAGTTCAAAGGTCTCTGGTGACGGTGAAGAGTTCTGTATTTTTGACGCCATAAGTGCATTTAAATATTGCAATCGGGTAACCTAAGGAAGAAGTACACACAATGAATCTGAAGCAGCAATAGTTGCAACTCCCCTTTGAACAGCAGCATACAACAAGTGACACAAGCTGGTATATCAGTTAGGCACAATAAACCATTATTGGTCTTAAGGGCATCACAATCACCATCCATCCCATGGCCCGATGACATCTATCACTACAACAGCACTAAATTCCCTTGGCATACTGTTGTAAAAAAATGAAACTGCCACCATTTCCACATTATTCAAGTGGTTTAGTTTAGTTTAGAGATACAGTGCAGAAACAGGCCCTTCGGCCCAATCGGGTCCGTGCTGACCAGCAATCCCCGCACATTAACACCATCCTACCTACACACACTAGGGACAATTTTTACATTTACCAAGCCAATTAACCTACAAACCTGCACGTCTTTGGAGTGTGGGAGGAAACCGAAGATCTCGGAGAAAACTCACGCAGGTCACAGCGAGAACGTACAAACTCCGTACAGACAGCACCCGTAGTCGAGATCAAACCCGGGTCTCTGGTGCTGCAAGTGCTGTAAGGCAGCAACTCTACCACTGCGCCACGACCTTCCTTCAGATGGGAGATTCAAGGTTGTGCTGAACTTATCTTATTCTATCCCCATTCAACGTGCAGGTACTTGCAGTAACAGAGGTCAGGTACACAACATTGGTTTATTATGCCATTCTCAATCCAGTGGTCAACTTTATGCCCTCTTCTATCTTCCAAATGAAGCCACTCAAAGACCAGAGGTTGCACCCAGAACTTTCCTGGTCTACTAGCGACTATCTGGACATTTCCATGATATAAACCAGTGAGCGAGAGACACTCTAATGTTAAGATGAATAAAAGGGACTGACTTATTTCACTGCATTCTTATTGCCAGGACATATGTACTTTATAGATAAATAGAAAAGTTTATTATTGTAGTGTATATCAAGATACTGTGAAAAGCTATGTTTTGCTAGCCATCCAGGCAGATCATACCATACAAGTACAACAGGTAAGGCAAAATATAAATTCTTTATGGAGAAAGAGAGGAGAGTGGGGGACATGGTGTTACAAATACAATGAAAGTGCAGATAAAGAGTGCAAGGGCCACAACAAGGTAAATTGGAATATCATTCATTCATCCTTAGCTTTAAGTTTTATTTTCAAATCTTATCACTGATTTAAGCATGAAAGTAGGCAGCTAATTTACGTGCAGCAAGATGCCATAATCAGAAATACAATGTTACTGTATAATACATTGATGTTAGTTTAGTTTTCAGTATTAGCCCAAAACACTGAAAAGTCCATTGCTCTTCAAAGTAGTAATGTGGGAGTTTTTACAAAGGGCAGTCAATGTAGCAACTCAACTGTGCAGTAATACACAAGCACTCGTATCTCTAGAACAGGACTCAAATCCACACCAACTCAGAAGGCACCACGTCAGAGGGGAATTGTCAGTGCTGTAATACAGGACATTTTTTAAACCTATTTTCACAAATAGCGTAATGAAGTTCACTTCACCTCTCCTCTATCCCTCAAAGTTTTATCAAATATGCAAGAACAACAAACACTGCTGGAATTGCATAACCAATGGGAGAGTATATGAAGGAGAATAACGAAAAATTCCACGAATAGCCAACTCAACATTTTACCTTCTAGGAGATGGCCAACGCCATTATGCGACTCTGACATGTTTGCTCGTTTGAACTAGTTCTTCGTTTTATCCTTACTACAATCTTACCTTTAGAACCTGTAGGTCATTAAGTGCTCTTACAGTGTAGTCAGGGCAGTACATTGATAGGCTTGCATTCTCTCCACTTTCCAACAGGTCTCTGGAGAATGGGTCTCGTTGACTCCACTTATTGTTAGTGGATGGTGATTGGTGAACTATATAAAAAATGAGAGCTAAATGACTAGAGTGCTGCTAATTGCACAGCGCATATATAATTTTAAAAAGACTTAAGTACAGCCTCAATTAACCACTTAAAATTTTGCCTCATTAACTTAACCCTTAAATTATGTGCATCACTCCCACAACTAAAGATAGCCCTGCTCGCACTGTACTCCATGCCAGCATTGGTCAGGTTGCAGTGCTTTCTCTTACACCTAAAGGACACTGCGTAGAAGTGCACCATTGGGGCATTCTGTACTGGTAAATTAAGTGGAACATGAGAAAATGCCACATAATTAGTCCAGTAATGACATTTTCTCTTTTTGCAAATGAATGTTAAGATGCCATGCAATTTGAGTAACTCAGCGAGTCAGGCAGCATCTCTGGAGAACATGGATTAGGAGACAGTTCAGGTCAGGACCCATCTTCAATCAGACTAAAGGATCCCGACCCGAAACGTCCCCAATCCATGTTCTCCAGAGATACTGCCTGAGCCGCTGAATTACTCCAGCAGTTTATGTCCTTTTTTGTAAACCAGCAGTGTAGTTCCTTGTTTCCACAATTATAATGTGCCTGGAGAATGTGCTCTAAACACACAGGAGCAGGTGATGATTCACATCACTGGACATGTCAATCATTCAATTCCCCTACAGTGTGCATTCAAATATTCATAGGGCAGCCTCAGCATGGGTTTGACACAGTACAAAGCGCCCCCCCCCCCTCCCTCAAAATCTCAGTGCTTTAAGTCTAACCTTCTATTACACAAGCCTGGCTAACATCAGAATGATTTTGAATCTTCATTAATTTAGCATCAGTGAATTTAGCACCACTACCATAAAATTATTTCAAAAAGAAAACTCTGCTCAATCAAACTGGAATTGATTTCTGCTCACTTGGTTTCATAACTGTGAAATTCCATTTCTAATACCAGTATAAGTGAAAGAATGTTTTACATCAAAGCCACATACCATTGTAGCCTATACCCTTTCTGTACTGAACCACAGAATTTTTACGGAAAGATTTTAACATCACATAACTTCTAACAACCCATCCTCTTCCCTCTGAAAAAGAACTTCGTAGGATGCCCAAACCAGTGCATGTCAGTAAAGGTGAAGCATAAAGCACTCCCGCTAACTAACCACTCATTGAGATTCCTCTCTCACATATTACCAGTTATTTGAACATTGGCACCCCCCACCTTACTCCAAAATAGAAGCACATATTGAAGTCTTACCGGACGATGGGACAGTTAGTGCAGAGACACCATAGTAAGTGAAGGCTCCATTTTCAAACTTCAGACCCTCCTTGCCAATCTCCACCTCCACGCGTCCCTGCTCATGAAACAAGGTGGTCCACTTTATTATCATGCTTAATACCAGTGCAACATAAAGCAATAGCAACTAGTTTACATGAATAGGCCGCATTTGAATGACAACAAACGTACAAAACTCATGGACAAAAATTAAATTCAAATTATGTTGATTTACCAAGACCACTGCAAAATTAATGCTGCACTGAACAGTCTGTCTGGATTTTAGTACTCAAATATGCAGAGATATAGAGGGTGACACATGCATCTTGCTGCTGCTTCTTCTACTTCTTCTTGGGTATGGCGTGCACAGCCTAAAGTTGTAGGTCAAGGGTAGACATCCAGACCAGGGCAGCATCAGTTGCTGGGTGGATGGCCTTGATGCCACCAAGGAAAAGCCTTAGTGAGCAGTCATTTACCATGTGTGGGATGGTCTGGTCTGGATATCCGCAGTCGCAGGCAGGGTTGTCTGTCATCCCCCACATGTGCATGTGATGGGCTGTTCTTGTTGCGGGAATAGGTGACAACTGCATGCATTTTGCACGTTCCCCACAAGCTGCCACAAACAGGAATATCAAAGCTCATGATCTTAAGCCCCAAGAGCAAGAGAACAATGGCCACTGGAATGCCAAGCTTCTCTTGTCCCTCACATTCAATTTTAAAATTCATGTCAGAAGCATAACACAAACTATTATATTGATCTTCTTGCTTGTATTCTCAAGCTCACCTATTGCTGTAACAACAGCCTCCCATATATCATCTACACCCTCGGCTTTAACATGCAAGCTTGATGCTTCCTCCCTTTCTATCCATAAATCTGATCAAATGTCTTTTAAAGTCCAATTGTATCCTCTTCATCAGCTCCCTCTGGCAGCTAATTCCAAATACAGATTACCTCAGTGAAAAAGTTACAGCCAGAGGTCCCTCAACATTTTCTTCCCTATCACCTTAAGCCTATGCTCTCTGGTTTTAGAATCCTCTACCCTAGAAAAAGACTGATAATTCACTTTATCCATGCCCCTCATGATCTTCTGCACCCCAGACTTCTACGCTCCAAAGAAGAGTCACAGTCTATCCAATCTCTCCCTATAACACAACCCCACCATCCTGATAAATCTCTTCTGCATCCTTTCCAACTTAATTACATCCTTTCTATAGCTGGGAGACTAGAACTGCACAGATTATTCCAAGTATGATCTCACCAATAACTAGAGCATGATGTCCTAACTTTTGCTCTCAATAGCCTTCTCAATAAAAGCAAGTGTGCCAAACGCCCTCCTCATCACCCTGTCCACCCTTCTCACCGCTTTCAGAGATCCGTGCACCTGTACTCCCAGATCTCTGTTCCACCACCCTCTACCATTTACTGTGTCAGTCCTACCCTGGAGACTGCGACATGTCAAAATACACCACTTTACAGTTAAAGTTATAAAAGTTTAAAGTTAATTTTAAAATTCAATTCAACTCGCCATTCCTTGGCTCATCTTCCCAACTTATCTAGATATAATTGAAAGCCTAGAAAGGTACTCGTGAAAGACCCAAATCAGGGTTATCCAAGTGCAAGCAATTTGGTATGAATGTTAGATCTGTGCTTTGCCTTGAAGAGCAGAGAGCAGGAATTAAACCCACCTGTAGCACAAGAATGAAGTAATCAACTGGCTGATTCCGTTGGTATAAGTAGTGCCCTGGAGACAGCTTATCGTTTTCATCAAACTTCACCTCCTGGTTGACGCTGGAATGCTTGAGCAGATGAAGAAGAGCGCTCTCAGAGACCTTCGAGGGGTTGAAGAGCTCCACCTCTGTGAAGACAGCCTGCAGTCATTATAGCGGCGATTTCCAGCTTTATTTGCAGTATTCTAATTAGCGTCACAATTTGGAGTGTCTAATACATTTATACACCAAGCAGCAGGGATTCTTGAAAAAGGAGAGATTCTTTTCTAATTTTAATCACACACAGACAACAAACTTTGGAATATTTCAACAGTTGAGTTTGTGGCATCAAACCGCTCTCCGTTCAGATTTTTTATATCATCCCAGACTATGTCGCTGTCCATTGACCACCATGAACTGGGCCAAAGTAGGTACAGGCAGTTCTGCTATTTGGCAGAATAGTGGTATTCCTATGAAACACATAGCAAATTGCATTATAAATGGGGAATGTTTCAATGGCGAAAAGAGGGTTAGGGGGCTAGAGTGTTTAGACTTTCAATAGAGTTACTTTTCCCCCCACAGAATTTTCAAAAACACAAATCTATTTTGTGACTGCAGGCAAAAAAAAAACAAAAGCTGCATGTTACATTGTTCACTAGAGCATCATGCACAAGCATCAAGGGAAGTAAAGTAGCTTGTTCGTTTCAACGGCCCCTGTGGTGAAACTAGCAGTTGCGTTCTTAAAAGACAACAGCGTTTGATTAATGCGAGGAGGATAGATGGAAACAGTTTATTTCCCCCCTAGAGCCTTTATTTAAAAACCAACACACACACACAGCTTTTAATCTGCTTGTCAAATTACAAAATAACTTTTAAGTGGTTCTTATTCCCGATTGATGTTGAGTTATAAAGAATTCGTCCAGCATAATGACAATAGTTCCCCCCCCCCCCCCCCCCAAGCCATGAACTGTATTATATCAAATTTGTGTGACGGAAACACACGTTATAGCAGGACTCCATTTAGAAGATTGAGGGGGGATCTTATAGAGACTTACAAAATTCTTAAGGGGTTGGACAGGCTAGATGCAGGAAGATTGTTCCTGATGTTGGGGAAGTCTAGAACAAGGGGTCACAGTTTAAGGATAAGGGGGAAGTCTTTTAGGACCGAGATGAGAGTTTTTTTTTCACACAGAGAGTGGTGAATCTGTGGAATTCTCTGCCACAGAAGGTAGTTGAGGCCAGATCATTGGCTATATTTAAGAGGGAGTTAGATGTGGCCCTTGTGGCTAAAGGGATCAGGGGGTATGGAGAGAAGGCAGGTACGGGATACTGAGTTGGATGATCAGCCATGAATGGCGGTGCAGGCTCGAAGGGCCGAATGGCCTACTCCTGCACCTATTTTCTATGTTTCTATCTGCACATTTATTTCTTAAGTTCACTAAAACCAGATCTTCTAATAGGAGTGGAACCAGATAAAACTTTTTAATGCAGTGCAGTTCAGTTCTTGCGAAATGTTTAATTTATCCCCTCTGGCAGCTCCCACAATTCAATCCTGTCCTCATGTGTAACTCACTCCCAGTTTATTGTTCTCTGTTCAAGTTTTGCCAGTACTTGCCTCGGAAATATTGCGGGGCTCCTCTCAGTGTTAAATCCAAGTCAGGTATTCATTTAGAGGCTGCCTAACCAATCCAAGCCACACAGGACACAACAATACCTTGGGATCAGGTTTACCTGCCAAGTTCAGGTTCAGTTCAGGATGATTTGCTCAATACTGCATGTGTTCGTCTGTTCTGGTTAATATTTAGTATTTCATCCAACAGATAAACAGCCTATTTAAGATTGCCACATTTATGGCAACAATCAGGGGTGGCATGAAAAATACTGTAAATACTCAGATCGTGGTCAGGTCTCCATTTTACAAAGTAACTCATTGGATCAGGCAGCATCTCAACAGGACATGGAATAGGCAACATTGCACGTCAGGACCCTTTTTCAGACATCACATCCATGTTCTCTAGAGATGCTGGCGGACTCGTTGAGTTACTCCAGCACTGTGAGCTTTGCTCAACATTTCAGCATCTGCATTTTCTTGCGTCTCCCTCTTAATTTTACACCTGGGCAGACCTGTTGCCTTTGCAACAATACTATACTCTTCTTTAAACCAGATCAAAAGCCTGGCCGTCTGAGAGCTTTCTTGCCCCTTGGTGCCAACTCTTCTCCCTCTTACAATTCATTTTGCAATAAATCCTGTATATTGTTTCATTTTTGGAAGCCAGAGAAAATTCTCTAGCTCCAAGAGAGGTAACTGCCTCCCTACCTCTGGATAAGAAGCGCTGAGTTGCTAATAAAAGCTGAGGTGAAATCTTGACCTTTAGGTCGGTATCAGGCACCTTAAAAAAAGAAAAGTCTTCTTTCTTGCGCTCGATAGGAAAGCTGACAGGAGCAGGGTTTTTTTTCACTTTGATTTCTGCTGCGGAAAAATAAAAATTGGCCAATTATGTTTCTCTCAAGCCCTTGCACTCAAACTTCTACCAGATCTGTACAAGCATCAGACATCAAACAGTACATCATTCATTCTTTTGCAAAGGCAGCAAGCTGGTCTTCCACGTTATAGCAAAAGCAATCGGAACAATAGCCAAGGCTGATTACCTTCCCCCTAAGGACAGAGGCCAGTTGGAGCAGGACCTTTGCACCACCACAGAATGGAAAATCAAATGACTCTCAGACTGGGAACTGTCCGGGGATAATGTACATAACGTGGCATTCACCCTTAGTGCCACATGCGTCTTATCAATATTTAATTTGAACACAATGCCAGGGGCATAGGAAATGGAAAAGAACATGTTTCTCCCAAGAGAAAAAATAAAGCTCTCAGAAGTAGCAGTTAAATAGAGGTTTAAATGTTGTTTGGGCAAGTGTGGAAAAAATGTGGTCCCATACAGACAAGAGTGCAAAGATCAAAAATATAAAATAGTCGGCAGTAAATCAAAAAGGGATTAAGGAAGAAACTCAGAGCATCATTATAAACTGGAACTCCCACCACAAAGGAGTAACTGAGACAGAGCATGAATGCAATTAATAGCAATATATTGACAGTCTTAAGTAACCTAGGAAAGGGCAAGTTGTGCCGAAAGTTGTTTCCACGCTATGACACAATGACCAAGGTTACCTACAGCATAAATAGCGGCAGATATCCTTTAGGCCAAGTCACTAGTTTATGTAATAAAGACATAATTGCTACAAACATTTAGGTCATACAGCACCTTGGAAAAGAGAAAGAGTAAATGTTTCAGTCTCAAGACCCCAAGATCTGAAACATTAACTCTGCTTCTCTTTCCTCAGATACTGTCTGACCTGATGAGTGTTTCCAGCCCTTCCAATTTTTATTTCACAGTTCTAGCATCTGCATATTTTTTAAATTTTTCTTGGATAGTTTGAGTGGTGCAAATGCATGTAATCTTATTGGAGTGAATCTTATTGGATATGGATTTACTGAAATGCCCCAATGTTTAAACTTACCATCATCTGATTCATCGAGGATTTCCGATTTGATGATTTCTTCGATAACATCTCCCAGCGTCACCAAACCCATCACCTCGTAGAAAGGGTCACCATCCCCCTCATTGTTCACTTTCTGGACCATAGCCATGTGTGACTTGCCTCAGAACATAAAACATGTATGGAAAACTGTTATAAAATACTGCAAAAGGTAAAGCTAAACAAAGTTAAAGTGACTGGGGTCAACACGGAGAAAAGTTTAACTTTCTCTATCTCCCTCTTGATATTTTGTTAAAACTATTCAATATCTAGGACCTGGCCATACGTTCTGATCTTGTATATATAAATCAAATGGAAGCATAATGTTCACTTAAGCTATGAATCAGCTACACATTGTTTCAACTTCAATATTTTAACTTTTAAATCAAAACTGCTTTGAAGAAATCATGGAATAATAAGGCTCTTTGGTCACTTAAACCTGCGTCAGTTCTTAGACACAATCCGATTCATCCAAAATGTTATTCACGTTATTCCCTTTATCATGTACCTGCACACTGTGAATGGCTCTATTGTATTTTCTTTCCGCTGACTGGTTAGCATGCAAAAGCTTTTCAATGTACACGTGACAATAAACTAAACCCTACTCTTTCACTACATCATTACGATTACATCAAAAGCATTTATCCAGTTCTCGTGCTGAATGGTTCCACTTGAATTAGGTTGATCTGATTGCCAGTTCACCCTTTACAATGCAAATACACTTCTTGCTCTCCTTGGTTTTATTGTTAATTAGTTATCGAAGAGGCATCAAATCACAGCCTCTTATTTATTACGACCATTGTTTTATTTACATTGGGCCATAAAAAGTTTGCTCTGAGGAGTGTAACCTCAGCTTTTTTCCGCCTCTTTATAGTTTATTTCATTTAATGCTGGCATAATTCTGGTAAACAGCCTCTGTGTTATGCCAAGGTCCTGCATTCGTTATGCAAGACAAAGTTCCAATTGAGGACAAGCGAATGATTTATCTCAAACCAACGATTAACTCCACAGATGCTTTTAACTCCTGACCAGTTTTCAACAAATCATTCAGCACCAACACTCAGTACCCATAGGTTCTCTTACAAACCCTGCCACAATTTTCTAACTTTACTGAAATGCCTCTGAAGTCCTCTGGTTCCAGTTCTTCACTGGTATTGACAGGATATTTTAATTTTTCATTGGACTCAGCCAGGAAAGGGTGCTTAATCCTCAAGTGGAATTCATCACATGGTGTTGGAAGCAATTATTAAAAGATTTGAAGCACTCATTGCCTACCGTGTTAGAAACCTGGCCAATGAAGAATTAATGATGCACGATTAAAAAAAAATAAAGACATGCTGTGAATGCTTAATAAAGTAGCTTCTTAAACTGGTAATCCTACAAAGAAACAGACCAGAATTTTGCCCCTGATTATTGTGATGTTGAGCAAGATAGACCCAGACCTTTAGAAAGGGGAAGTCATAGCAACTCCATACTTCAGGCAGAAATGCTCATTAAATAATCAAAGAAGCGACATTAGGTACCAACATTTTAGAACCACTCCTCTTATCCAAACATAATGTACAATGCCCATGAGGAGTGAATTTATTACTATGAGGACCTGACACAAACACAACCTTCTGATACAGAACAGAATGAAGTATCTGGATGACCTTGAAACTATTTTTTGATACTTAATTAATTGTTGACAATGACTTTTCATAATAAACCAGGACATTGCAATTCATGTTCGTGCGGGAAACTCATTCTTAGCAGAAGAATTTGTCCCCGCT
Organism: Rhinoraja longicauda; assembly: GCF_053455715.1. NCBI lineage: Eukaryota > Metazoa > Chordata > Chondrichthyes > Rajiformes > Arhynchobatidae > Rhinoraja > Rhinoraja longicauda. Next base: position 17,968,962 of record NC_135988.1, read on the forward strand.
ATCACAAACGCATATTCACCTTTCTTAAACTCTTCCAGGACTGCATCCAACTTGGTGTCATTAAACACAAAATGCAAAGGGTGGTTGTAGAATTTGGTGATAGTATTCAAAGGTGTGCAGTCTTCAGGGTCCACCATTGCCAGATCCTTCACATATACTATGTCCACAATGTTGGACTTCTCGTCTTCATACACTGGGATACGCGTATGGCCACACTGCATGATTTCAGACATGGTATTGAAATCTAGAATAGCTCCTGCACTAAGCATGAAACAATCCTTCAGGTTGGTCATGATGTCCTCCACCACTTTAGTCCTCAGTGCTCCTCTACTGAACTCTTCCTTAACAAATTCCCTGTACGGATCGCTAGACCTCAGCATATCCAGGATCTTTTCTCGGATGTAACAGGTGCTGATATCCTGGCGCAAGGCTAAGTCAAGTACCAGGGCCACTGGCAAGGAAATGGGGAAAGTGATGATTATGAAAAGGCAAGTCAGCCAGGAAGTCCTGGAAGCAATGGCAAAACCATAGCGCGAGCAGATGGTATAAGGAAGGATCTCACAAATCAGGAACATTAGAGCTGCACAGACAAATATAGCAGGCAGGATGGCATCAAATGCCAGATAGAATAAGACACCCAGGGCTGAGTTCGCCAAGACACTGCCCAGCACCAGGGAAGAGAGAACCAAATTGCCCCTTTTCCTAATGGGCTCCAGGGACTTTGCACTTCTCTTCTCCCTCTCAGAGCCACAATGGCGGATGATGTGCAACTCCAGAGGGTCCAGCCACAGGACGCTGAGGTGGAGCAGGTTAAAAAGGGCCGAGGACAAAAGCAGGACGGCCAGCAGCAGGATCTGGCCCCACACGGCCAGAATACCCGCGGCGGGCTGGGGCTGGATCTCCAGCCGCGTCTGCCAGTCCCCCAGCGACGTCCACAGCCCCCCGGAGCCCAGGGCGCACAGGTAATACACGCCGGCGGCACTGGCCTGGCCGGCATGGACCCTCACCAACACCGAGCTGTTAGCCCGCTGCTTGTCCTCCGCCACCAGCCGCAGCCACCCGCTCTCCAGGCTGCGGTTGTCGCAGCTCAGGCCGCGGCTGAAGCCCAGCCAAGGCCACACGGCCCGCTCCAGCTCCGAGCCGAAGACCCTCAGGTCGAAGCGGGCCCTGGGACTCGCTTTAATCACTCCGGCGTCCATGTAGACGTGGCCGGCGCCGCTCTCCAGCCTGGTCCCGCGGACCTGGGCCCCCCGTGAGGCCGCCCGACCGAGCGCCAGGCCGCACAGGACGATCAACACCCACAAGCTCCGCGCTCCCGGCGCCATCTTGAAGCTGCCCTCCTCCCTCCCCCCCTGGGTCACGTGACGCGGGCCGGCACCACCAAACCTGCTGGTCGGCCGCGCCCCGCCCCTGCCGCCAGATTGACAGGACATCCACCGAATGGAAACCAAGATCACCGCAACCGCCCAATCGGGCCGAGGGGGGCGGGACATAGACCCCGAGCAAGTGCGGTTGAGAGCGCGCGGTAAACATGTACAATGCTGCCGCTCTTAAAGGGGCGAAGCTGCAGCGCTCAGCTGTACATGAGGGGAACATCACACCTTCTGTTGCTGGAAGGGTTCAGAGGAAGGAAAAAATGCTCCATTAATGCACGACAGTTCCAACTCAATGGTCCTTGTGGCTAAAGGGATCAGGGGGTATGGAGAGAAGGCAGGTACAGGATACTGAGTTGGATGATCAGCCATGATCACATTGAATGGCCTACTCCTGCACCTATTTTCTATGTTTCTAATAGGTGCAGGAGGAGGCCATTCGGCCCTTCGAGCCAGCACCACCATTCAATGTGATCATTCTCAATCAGTACCCCGTTCCTGCCTTCTCCCCATACCCCCTGACTCCGCTATCCTTAAGAGCTCTATCTAACTCTCTCTTGAATGCATTCAGAGGATTGGCCTCCACTGCCTTCTGAGGCAGAGAATTCCACAGATTCACAACTCTCTGACTGAAAACGTTTTTCCTCATCTCCGTTCTAAATGGCCTACCCCTTATTCTTAAAATGTGGCCCCTGGTTCTGGACTCCCCCAACATTGGGAACATGTTTCCTGCCTCTAACGTGTCCAACCCCTTAATAATCTTTTATGTTTCGATAAGATCCCCTCTCATCCTTCTAAATTCCAGTGTATACAAGCCTAGTCGCTCCAGTCTTTCAACAGATGACAGTCCCGCCATTCCGGGAATTAACCTAGTAAACCTACGCTGCACACCCTCAATAGCAAGAATATCCTTCCTCAAATTTGGAGACCAAAACTGCACACAGTACTCCAGGTGCGGTCTTACCAGGGCCCTGTACAACTGCAGAAGGACCTCTATTGCTCATAAACTCATTTATATTAGGTGATTTAACCCCAATCCATGTGCCCCATGATATCCATTGAAGCTGCATACCAAGCATATTCTATGTAGGAAGGAACTGCAGACACTGGTTTACACAGAAGATAGACACAAAGTGCTGGGGTAATAGGCGGCATCTCTGGACAGAAGGAATGGGTGATGTTTTGGGTCGAGACCCTTCTTCAGACCCCGACCCGAACCGTCACCCATTCCTCTCCAGAGATGCTGCCAGACCCGCTGAGTTGCTCCAGCATTTCGGTACCAAACAAATTCTGTTCTCTGGGCATTTTAAAATTGATGTTCTGGAAACAAGCGTATTTTTGTTCACATTTTCATCGTCAAAGTTCTCTGTTCCCGTCCAATCCAGCCAGAAACATTTACAGAGCTACCTCCATTTCCCTTCCTACTCTTGGAATCTTCACCAAGCTCATGGGCTGTATATTTGACAACCCCTTTCCCGTCATTAGCTCCATGTCCCTGTGCTCTTGGAACTCCATAAAGCAAGTGCCTTCAAACTGTCACTTTAGAGTCCAGTCCTTTTGAAAGTCAGAATAGTTTCTACACTTGCCTGAGTGTAGGTACAGTAAGCAATTACCTCTGTGTACAATAAGAACGATTACTTTGTGAGCCATAACGTCCTCTCTCCCTATTCCAAAGTTATATTTTAGGAAATCACATGTGGTGTGCCTCCAACTCCATACAGACTCTGCAGCTAAGATTTCCCTTGGAAAGGGAGATTTCATCCTTGAACCAAATGGTTGCGTTAAACCTCAACCATTGCTTTTCAGTAGCTCGTTTCCTATTAGTCAACAGATATCAGCACCTGAGCAATAGGAAGCCAATGGATTTAGCAGGTGTGGTAAGTGTTGACTCAAAGTTATAACTGAGCTGGGCTATATTCTACAGATGTCAAATAACAGATGAGACTTGATCCATGTAATATCTGGAATGGTTTCAATTAACCAAGGAAAGGCAAGAGGGATTTACCACACTGATCATGTGGCTTTTCTCTGATATATTCCTTCTGCCTGTCCCATGGTGTGAAAATGGGTGAAAGGTAATAATGGCTGAGTCAAATGCAAGCAAATAATAATGGTAACAATGGATAGGGGCTAAATGGGACTAGCCCAGAATGCCAACTTGGTTGGCATGGACAAGCTGGGTCAATTTCCATTGATAAAACCATGAGTACAAGCTCAATGGGTCTTTGTTTGTTTATATGTCTGGAGGCAACCTGAACAATGATTTGAGGTGGAGACCCTCAACAATCAGAAAAATTATGGAAAAAAACCTAATTTCTTCCACATCTTGAATGGTTTTCAGTATGCATCATCAATGTGGCAATCAGTGGACTCAATAGCCAAAACATTTACATGCAATAGAAAAGCCAGTCAGAAGGAGCTCAATAGATGCAGTTTCCAAAAGGGGGTTGAGGGTTCAGCAGTAGAAGTGGAGACCAGAATATTCTACATAAGTCTTTCACATTGCAAAAGCCTTTGCATAGAGAAAACATTTTAAAATATCCAAAGATTAAAATCCTTTTTAATTGAGAAATATATAATACACTCACAACACAAATTTTTACCTCATTTAGCAGAAATTGCATTACCCACAAATTCTCATAGCATGCATATACCACGAGAATAAGAAAACTAGATTAACACTCCCCGCTTACAAAAACTCTAACATGTTTCAGATCAAAAACTTTGACACATCTCTTTGGAAGTAGACAAAAAAAAGACTTGCTAATCTCAGAAACAAATTGAGTTTCCATTGGCAAAGTGTGCAATAAACCAGTCAGAGGAATATGCTTAACATCTATTAAAAATGGCAGAAAGTGCACAACCCAAAAACAGGGAATCGTTCAAGTCAATGCAATGGAATTGTACATAATGGTTCAGCATTTTGTGTGGAAAAAAAAACCATTTAAAAAGACAGAATACATCAATGCAAACAGTCCATGAAACGAGAAAAATCACAAAAATGTACAAATTAAAGCCTCATTACAAAATAAATATTACACCTAGCACCACCCATTGAGGATCAACTAGGTTTCTTAATTCAACTGTCTCCTGAATACGTGGAACCAGAGGAATGTTACCCGGAAAGAAGTCAGGAAGTTGGATTGGAAGTGCATCGGTACCTGGATTACATTCAAGATTGCTAGTGTTTTGCACACACATGGACCTTTTCTCGATTCTCGAAGTAGCCAAGAGATGAAAACTGCACATCTCCCTTTTTCGGCACAGAAATGTGGGCCAAAGGGCCTGTTCCTGTGCTGTACTGTTCTATGTTCCTCCTTTGCTCTCTCCACCCTTCATTGGCCAATATAGTTATCAAAGTTTGTTTATTGCAAGTGTCCAAAACATTTACTTTAGTATATAGCTTTATTTATATATAGATATAAAAGGAAATCTAAAAACTATTCTTTGAAAAATGATTGCCCTTTCTTAGTGCACACTTTATTCTGCAACATTTTCATCCTTTGCCCCACCACTCCCAGTTGATGAGGAAGAACAATTTTTAAAGCTTTGTAACCTCAACAGGACATTAAACTAAGGCAAGGACCCAAGTGGGGGTAAGATTTGATGGGATTCAATGGAAATAAATAAGAAAACTCGATTTCATGGCATGTGTTTGAGGGAGCCATTCTATTTATAAGCCACAAATATTTTATTTGTAAAAAAGAGCTCCCTTTAACCTTGCAGGTTTTGACTCGTCCGCTAGGTGGAGGGTCTTATGCATGTCTGATAGAGGGCAACTTTACGACAGCCCACTTTAGGCTATGACCTCAGTGGGCATTACAGCCATACCCAACCCTGTCCCCACCTAATGTTGCTTGCAAGCACTTTGGTTGCTAAGACCGACAGTTAAACTGGTAGAAAGAATCCCACTTATGAGTTTCCCAAACAGAACCACCAGGTTCATGGCAGTCAACATGACGAAGTATGAGGATGCAAGAAAAGACATCAGACCAGAATAAGACCCCCTCCCCCCTCTTAAATCATCACATATAATAACAAGTTTGTTCTGTTAAGGGGCCAACCTTACCCATTCTCAATTTAACTGGTAAAAGGAGTGGCTTACAGACTGGCCAACACAATTGCTCAAGTGAGTTGTCTTGGTCAGTATTCTGCAACCAAATACTAAACAGTTAAAACTTCATCCCCAAGAATACAAATGTTTCATCAAAAAGTCAGCCTGGAGCGCAAACTGGAAGACATGAGGAAACCTGAAAAGTTTAGTGTAAATAAATCAATAGCAATGATTATTCTGCAAGTCATTCCTGAGAATATGTTGACAAGACTTTACATTAGTCAGAGAAGTCATGACTTGCAAAACTGACCGGTGTATTTGTGTTCATTTATATCTTAACGATGCCTGAAAATAAAAAGCCATCCTGCAATCGGCACTGCGTACCGAACCACAGCTGAGAGCCAGAGAGAGAGAGAGAACGAGGGGGGAGAGGGGGAGTGGTGCACGTAAGTTAAATTGTCTTACAATTGTCTTACAAGTGTTGCCTCAAACCAGCAATTTCATTCTGACCCAAAATGACGCCTGTCCATTCCCTCCACAGATTCTGCCTGATCCACTGAGTTCCTCCAGCACTTTGTGGTTTGCAAAAGATTTCAGCATCAGCTTCCTCATGTGTCAGCAATTTAATTTACACCAGAACACTGTACTCTGGAAATAAACCGTAAATGTACCATGCTTACGGTAATAACAAAAATGCCCCAAACGATTTAATATTTTTCAGACAGCCAGGAAATGTTACTACATATACACTCTTCTCCCCCCCCCCCCCCTTCAGAATATTACTGAAAACATTTGCTTCTTCCGAATGTTCAGCTTAAAATGAGGGCAGTTTCTTTAAAGATGCCTTTACGTAGGATGCACATTATGCGCAGTCTTGGGACTTTCTCAGAAAAGTGTTGAATTCATTTTCCGATCTGTAGTGATGGATTCTTAGGCAGAAAGCAGCTTTGGTGTTGGGTTTGAGTCAGAAGCACAGGGTGTCCTCAAGGTGGTCATGACTGGCATGCACCTGGACACACGGGGAGTACAAGAAAACACAGGCTTGTCTGTGCCTCCCTGAAACAAGCCATTTTTAAAGAGTCAAACACGTATGACTTCATTTTGATAGCTGCTGAGAGTGCACGGATCCGGTCAATACTTCAAAATCCACAGGAGGAAAAAACACCAAATCCAAGAGATGAATTGGTCCAGTGTCACCCAGAGGTTACTACATTGTACCGTCAACCATTAAAACAAATTTATAAAATTTCACCTCGATTTTCACCCCCATACAGCTAGCCAAGGGACTTTAGTATAACTTAGAGATACAGCGTGGAAACAGGCCTTCAGCCCAACAGGTCTGCGCCGACCAGCGATCACCCATTCACACTAGTTCTATCCTACACACTGCGGAGAATTTACAGAAGCCAATTAACTTACAAACCTGTATGTCTCTGGAATGTAGGAGGAAACAGGAGCAGCCGGACAAAACCCACATGGTCACAGGGGAAACGTGCAAAACCTCACACAGACAGCACCCGTAGTCAGGATTGAACCAGGTTCTCTGGCGCAGTGAGGCAGCAACTCTACCTCTGCACTACTTTCCTAATACTGCCCTAATACCTATTAATGGAATAAAATTAACCAGGGAATAACTGGTTCAATTGTCAGTGAGGTTGAATTTTGAATTTCACGTGGGGGAAGTATGGGATAGGGGTGTAGATCAGATGAAGATCTGGAACAATGAATGGGATTTTTGCAATCTGCTAACTAGGCTCCGGTGGGCAAATGAGAGAAGTCCTCGGTCAGCTTTGCTAATACTTTGCTGTACAGACAAGTGCAGATGAAGGACCATGTTATCTGTAACCCTGGCCGGAAGCTGATCAGAAATTCTGATCAACCTAAGGAGGGAAGTTGGCAATATTGGACCATACAAGGCATTGCCCCAGGGTTATATGAAAATGAGGGAGAGGAAGGGAACAGACCAGGAGGCGAGGGAGGGAACAGGCTAGGAGGTGAACGTCAAGGAAGGAGTAAAGAAGTGTGTCAGGATGGGGAAAATCAGGGAAAGAGACAAACATCAGGGATGGGAGGGGGAGGGGAGTTAAGTGCCGGGGGGGGGGTTTGGGGAAGGAGGTGTGCAATAGTGAGGAAGGGGGAAGCAGAGAAAGCTTGGGGGAGAAGGGGAGGAAGGAAGAAAGTATTAAGGAGGAGGGAGTGTTGAGGAGGAGGGGGGAAAGGGAGCACAGAAGTTGTTCTGGGGTGAGAACAGACATCCTGCAGTTGCCATCACGACCGAACAGAGGTAAGAACAGTTGACAATGAGCTGGGAATCCTGGGAAGGCTTCTGAACTTTAACCCCAGGCACCACTTAACGTGGCGGCCAGCAGGCCTGGGCCCTGGACATCTGGACGGTGTTCACGGCAGACAATGGCGAGCGCAAGGCCTCGACATCCATCTCATCAGCAGAAAGGAAGAAAAGGCCATCGGAGGATCACTTCTTTGGCAAGGAATCACTTCTTTGGAGATCAAACCTTATCTCAACTTTCTTCTGCACGGTTTCCAAAGCCGAACGCCCCCACCACCCACCCACCGTAGCTGGTTAGATAAACACAAAGCAGCACTCCTCTCGTTCCACACTCTCCGGAGAACAGCACAAGGTACGGATGCACCCATCTGGTTCCACATGGTTCTTCTCTTTGCCCTCAAACAGTATTGAAGTTGCATCGTGACCTGTTTTTAATGCCCAATGTGAAGTGCCAGACCTTGGAGGGAGGTCAAATATTGTTGTCTATTGAAGTGTGATTAGATTTACGGTTCGAAGAGTTCTGCTCATTCAGCAGGTTTGTGGTCTCATCCATTATACTCTGGGTTTTGTCCGATGCACTCATGTCTATTTTTGTGTGCAGATTCTCTGGGGATTGCGGGATGCTGTCCAGTTTTGAAGCCAGAAGTCCATTTTGATATTGCTGCCATGTGATCTGTTAAAATAAAAGGAAGAGGAGTGAGGAGAAATGAAAAGAATGGAATAAAAATAGGGAAGTAACAACAGCTTTTAGTTTCATTTAGTTTAGAGATATAGCGTGGAAACAGGCCCTTTGGCCCACCGGGTTCGCGACGACCATCGATCCCTGCATATTAACACTATCCTACACACACTAGAGACAATTTTTACATTTACCATGCCAATTAACCTACAAACCTGTACGTCTTTGGAGTGTGCGAGAAAACCGAAGATCTTGGAGAAAACCCACGCAAGTCACGGGGAGAACGTACAAACTCCGTACAGACAGCACCCATGGTCGGGATCGAACCTGGGTCTCCGGCGCTGCATTCGCTGAAAGGCAGCAACTCTACCGCTGTGCCACCGTGCCGCTCCGCTTTGATACAGCCTCTTTTAAACCACCAAATACCCTAAAGGGCTTTACTGCCAATAAAATGTGATCTATCCCCAGTCTGAATCTATAAGATGGGGCAACAGCCAATGACAGTCATGGAGTCACACAGCACGGAAACAAGCCCTTCGGTCTGACTCGTCCATACCACCCAGGACACCACATCTTTGCCTGCATTTGTCCCACATCCCTCTAAACCTTTTCTATCTATATACCTGTCCAAGAGTCTTTAGATGCTGTTACAGTAGCTGCCACACTACCTCCTCTGACAGCTCATCCCATAAACCCACCACAGTCTGAATGAAAAAAAATGTCTGTCCCATTAGGAAAGAAAACTGCCGATGCTGGTTTAAATCGAAGGTAGACACAAAGTGCTGGAGCAATTCAGTGGGTCAGTCAGCATCTCTGGAGAGAAGGAATGGGTGATGTTTCGGGTCGAGACACTTCTTTGTCTTTTCAGACTTTGTCCTGCCCCCTCCCCTGACATCAGTCTGAAGAAGGGTCGGGACCCGAAACCCATACTTAGCTTGAACAAAAGTCTGATAACAACAGAGGAGAAGCCGTTCTTGAATCTGGTGGTATGTGCTTTCTGGCTTTTGTGTCTACTGCCCGTCAGGGGAGAGAGAGAGAAGAGGGAATGACCGAGGTGTGAGTGGTCCTTGATTATAGTTGGTTGCATTCCAGAGGCAGCTCGCTCGCATGTAGGGGCATCCATAAGTTGGGTGTTCATACTCTGGGAATGGCCGCTACCAGCACACCATATTCAAGACACATGGAGAAGGTCCGGACCCGAGGCATCACCTATCTATGTTCTCCAGCGATGCTGCCCGACTCGCTCAGTTACTCCAGCACTTTGTCATTTTTAGTAAAACCAGTAACTGCAGTTCTTTGTTTTGTCAAGGGCACTGGACTTAGAAGCCAATATGGTGCAGATAACAGCGCCATTTAGTGGCGTTGAATGGTACTGCAGTCCAACCTATTAAAGGTTCCCATAGACTGATTAAATGACAGCTCCTCCATGTAAGTGTACGAGAGAGCACCAGGATGGATTTGTTAGCTGCTGTGAGGCTGCAGGCATCTTCTGCCGTGTGGGAACTCAGCAATATTCGTGGCAATATCATTGCACCTTGCAGAGAAATGCAAATGGTTGAATTTAGACACACCTCTTTAACCACAGAAACAAGGAACTGAGGATTCTGGTTTACGAAAGAGGACACAAAGTGCTGGAGTAACTTAACGGATCAGGCAGCATCTTAGGAGAACATAGATAGGTGACGTTTCAGGTCAGGACCCTTCCCCGAGAGGAATCAAAGGAGAAGTGGGCGGCACGGTAGCGCAGCGGTAGAGTTGCTGCTTTACAGCGAATGCAGCGCCGGACACTCAGGTTCGATCCTGACTACGGGTGCTGCACTGTAAGGAGTTTGTACGTTCTCCCCGTGACCTGCGTGGGTTTTCTCCGAGATCTTCCGTTTCCTCCCACACTCCAAAGACGTACAGGTATGTAGGTTAATTGGCTGGGTAAATGTAAAAATTGTCCCTAGTGGGTGTAGGATAGTGTTAATGTACGGGGATTGCTGGGCGGCACGGACTTGGAGGGCCGAAAAGGCCTGTTTCCGGCTGTATATATATGATATGATATGATAAGTTGTTGGGGGTGAGAGGCAAGAGTCCCGCCCTGAAACATTACCTAGCCATGTGTAGGAGGGAACTGCAGATGCTGCTTTACACCGAAGATAGACACAAAATGCTGAAGTAACTCAGTGGGACAGGCAGCATCTCTGGATAGAAAGAATGGGTGGCGTTTTGGGGTCGAGACCCTTCTTCAGACTGAGAGAGAGGGGAGAGGAAGACACAAATATGGAAGGGTAAAGTGTGAAAACAAGGGATCAATGGGGACAAGGATCGAGGAAGATGTAGAATAGAACATTGTTAGCTAGGGGAAGGTGTCAACGAGGCATACAAAGATAACATTTAATCAGGACAGTCGAACTGGTCAGAGTCCATGTTCTCCTGAGATGTTGCCTGACGTGCTCCAGCACTCTGTGACTTCTCTGGTTTAACCACACGTTGCCCTCAGTTGCCTATATTTTTATTTAAATATATTGGTGGGAAGCTGCATTTCTGATGTGGACTGTTTGGATTACAAACAGTTCTCTGTCGTAACCGGGAAAAGACCTGACATCTAATTGTTAACACAGAACGTTGCAAATAATATTGGTCCTGCACAAGATTTAATTGGAAGGAAACTATTTTAGTCATAAATTTCCAAACAATTAATTGTAAACACATAGTAATGTCATTTCAGTTATAGACTCATAGTCATAGAGTGATACAGTGTGGAAACAGGCCCTTCCGCCCAACTTGCCCACACCGGCCAACATGTCCCATCTACACAAGTTAATCCGACTGTGGAAACTGAAGGAATATGGATTGAAATTTGGCACAAGCAAGAATAGATGTTGTTTTCTGGGCAAAATAGAAACACACAAGGAATGGTGAGCTGAAAATCAGTTGGTAAAATAAAGACAAAGTGCTAGGGTTCCTGAGCAGGTCAAGCAGCACCTGTGGAGAGAGAAATAGTTATGGCTTCATTGCTGGCCCCAGCATTTTTTTTAAAAATCTCTGATTTCCAGCATCTGCAGTTCCTGAAAGGCACAAAGTGCTGGAGTAACTCAGCATTTCTGGAGGACATAGATGACGTTTTGGGTCGGGACGTGTTACTCCAGCACTTTGTGCCTTTCTTTGTAAACCAACATCTGCAGTTCCTTGTTTCTACATCTGCAGTTCTTGCATCAGTTGATGAAATGCTGGCCTCCAATTTTTTAAAGATACGGTAACAGCCTCAATATGATTATTCTCACCAGAGAACGACTGTGACTGGAACTCTCTGCCCTGATGGAAGCAGAATTAGTCACAGTTTATTAAATGGAACATTCTCTAAATCCCTGTAAAGCGTCTTTGAGTATATGAAAAGCGCTATATAAATGTAATGCATTATTATTATTATTATTATTATATATCTTGTCGTTAAAACAATCATGGGGAATGGAGAAAGGAGAAGGCAGTGTCACAAAGCCTTTCGATGCTCCTACAAAAAAAAGGTTCCGGCAGTGGGCCAAATACACCTTGTGCTTTCTCACCTTCACAAACTGTAGGTCCATCACTGCCCTGACAGAGAAATCAGGAATGTATTGATGTGTGGAAATACCCGTGACGCTTGGTACCATGGATGCTGCGGACTCCGATCGGTCAGCTTGATGTAGGGACGCAGAACGATTCATCTCACTGTTGCGAGAGGACGAGCGGGTATCTGAACAGGAGAGAGATCGAATTGCAACTCAATAAAACATATAAACAGTTGGCCTGGATATTGTAGGAAAATAACTGCGGATGCTTGTTCAATTTGAAGGTAGACACAAAATGCTGGAGTAACTCAGCGGGTCAGGCAGCATCTCAGGAGAGAAGGAATGGGTGACGTTTCGGGCCGACACCCTTCGTCAGACTGATCAATCCGAAGAAAGGTCTCGACCCGAAACGTCACCCATTCCTTCTCTTCCGAGATGCTGCCTGACCCACTGAGTTACTCCAGCATTTTGTGTCCACCTTCGGTTTGGATATTGTGTGCAGTTCTGGTCACCCCATTAGAGGAAGAATGCGGAGGCTTTGGAAAGAGTGCAGAAGAGCTTCAACAAATATTGCTGCCTGGATTAGAAGGTACTATATATAAGGAGAGGATAGACAAACTTGGATTGTTTTTTCTGAAGCGTCAGAGGTTGAGGAGAGACCAGCTAAAAGTTTACAAAAATCATGAGAGGCGTAGATAGGATAGACTGTCAGAATCTGTTTCCAAGGATGGAAGTCTCAAATATTAGGAATAGCTTTAAGATGAGAGAGGGAAAGATTAAAGGAGTTGCACAGGGCAAGTTTTGTTTAAAGAGAGTGGTGGGGACCTGGAATGTGCTGCCGGGTGTGATAGTGGAAGCAGGATAGTGGCGTATAATTTAACAGCATGTTCAGCACAGAGGGGCCTTTTTTGCGCTGTACTGTTCCAAGTGCTGTAAATGTACCAGTGATCCCCGCAGGTCTCACCACAACGGCACACGGTCTCAGTGAAATCAGCCACTGAGCTTCGGCATAGCCTATTCGGATGCCGCACTCAAGGGTCTGCAGGAGTAACGGCAGCGCTGTCTCGGTTGAGGACACTTTAGCTCACGTTTGCCTCCCCTGATATGCCCTCCCCTGCACCGACTCTCAGCGCCAGAGACCCGGGTTCGATCCTGGCCTCGGGTGTGTGGTTTATGCACGTTCTCCCTGTGACCGCGTGGGTTTCCTCTGGGTCCACTGGTTTCCACCCACATCCAAAAGACGTGGTTTAATTGGCTTTTATAAACTGTTTCTGATGTGTCGGGATGGATGTGAAAGTGGGATAACTAGTGTGAACGGGAGATCGATGGACGGGCTCGGTGGATTGAAGAGTCTGATTCCATGCTGCATCTTTCAATCAATCCCCAGACTCGGCATTCAGCTCCAAGGCAGGGACAGGAGTCACATGCTTGTTAGAGGAAGTCCAAGAGCCACAGACTTCTTCACACCAAAACCCTTGCTCACTTCAACCTCACAAATACATCATAGTAAGGGTTTGGAATGTAAAAACCGTGCAGACCCATGCATGATTTACCTTGGAACCAAGGAGTTAGAGAAACTGCTTTGAGGCTGCAAGTGCGGAGCCTGGAGATAGGAACTGGGAGATAGAGATGGAGCAACAGAGAGAGAACAAGATTAAACAGCACAGAACAAGAGCAGCAAGTGTTCACCTCCGCCAGATACATCAGCTCACCCTCAGCCAGCGCTGTCACCTTTTGTCTCATTCATTCATGTCCCCCTCCGTCATTGTTTTTCTAGGCCAGACACAGTGACGCCACTGGTAGAGCCATTGCGCTCAGTGACAGAGACCCAGGTTCCATCCTGACCTCGGGTGCGGTCTGTGTAGATTTTGCACATTCTCTCTGTGATCGTGTGGGTTTCCAACCACATCAAAAAGACGCGTGGGTTTGTAGGTTAATCAGCAAATTGTCCCCAGTGTCGAGGGAGTGGATGATAAAGTGAGATAACGAGAGTTCGATGGTCAGTGTAGACTTGGTGGGCCAAGGGCCTGTTTCCCTGCCGTATCCTCTAAACTAAACTTTTGGTTTCCATCCTACTACATACCTTCTCTTTGTTCTTCCCATCCTTTCCTCTTCTCACCAATTTAAAATACACTTGCTCTTAACTTTCCCTCATCCTGATGAAAGGTTGTCTACCCGAAACAATTCTCTCTGCAGATCTTGCAGATGCTGCAATTGTCCCCATTATTTCCCGCATCTTCAGGATTGCATCGATGCTCAGAAAGGGGGGGGGGGAGCATTTCTAAAGCAACTCTCACCTCTCTATGTCCTAAATTATGTTGCACAGAACAGAGAACTTCCAAAGTGTGGCCAAGGTTGTATGGAACACAGTTTCCAAATAAAAACAGATGTTTGAATAATCTGTTTTCATAACGTTGATTGAGGGAAATTTATTGGCCAGGATCCCACTTGGGATCTTTCACATCCAGTCAGGAAATCTGGTGAGGCTTGGGATTAATGTCTCGGATGCACCATCATCTCGGATACAACACTCCCCATGTCTTTGGAGGAAGTAGCACAGGACTGAGGCACCACTAATGGAGCAGGTGGAGTCTTGGAGCAAGCAAGAGACAAAATCATCCCTAACTGAGGCCATGTCAAGAATTTTAGAACTTTCTTTCTGAAATGTTGTGGTCAACTGGCAAATGCAATACTCAGATTTATATCAATACAGGAATTTGTTGAGCTGGAGAATGGAAGGTTGGAGAACCAAGACAAGAGACAACTTATCTTAAACCTATGGTATTTATTCACAAAATGCTGGAGTAACTTAGCAGGTCAGGCAGCATCTCGGGAGAGAAGGAATGGGTGACGTTTCGGGATGAGACCCTTCTTCAGACTGATCTAAAACCTATTGTGTTCTCGTGGAATGGTGGGATGAGCGTTAATCCTCTGCTCATTCCTTCAACTCTCTTGAATCTCTTGCAACCTTCTGTGAAATGTTAGCATCTTGCAAAGAGAACATTCTTACCTGGGAGAGAGCTGCCGAGAGCCATGGTGCCATAATAGGAGAAAGGTCCGGTCTCAAACTTCATGTCTTCCTTCCCAGCCTCCGTCTCCACCTTGCCCTATGGAGCAGGAGGGAACCGTTAAACAGGACACATTAAACTGGATGGATCACACTACATCACTGGAACCATGGTCCAAGTTTAACCGAATGCTATTAGACATCATGGTGTTCAGAGAAACACCGCAGACTCCCAAGATGATCCCATCCCACTGGCATTCCGGGGCACCACCTCCTCTGCAGTTGTGTGTCTCGCCAGGGGGACAGCACATACCCAGCACCTGTGATGAACAAGCCTTTTGCGTCGCCCGTTGATGGGAACGGTTGTTGGACCTATTGACGACCATCTCCCTCCTCACACCCCTCCATTGGAAGCCGTTGGCTTGCCTTTCTCCCAGGAGCAAAAAAGCAAGAGAAGTCAGTGGAAGAGAAGCGCATAGGAACAGAATTAGGCCATTCGGCCCATCAAATCTATTCTGCTGTTCAGTCATGGCTGATCTATCTTTCCTTCTCAACCCCATTCTAGACAATAGGTGCAGGAGTAGGCCATTCGGCCCTTCGAGCCAGCACCACCATTGAATGTGATCATGGCTGATCATTCTCAATCAGTACCCCGTTCCTGCCTTCTCCCCATACCGCCTGACTCCACTATCCTTAAGAGCTCTATCTAGCTCTCTCTTGAATGCATTCAGAGAATTGGCCTCCACTGCCTTCTGAGGCAGAGAATTCCACAGATTCACAACTCTCTGACTGAAAAAGTTTATCCTCATCTCCGTTCCAAATGGTCTACCCCTTATTCTTAAACTGTGGCCCCTTCTCCTGCCTTCTCCCCAGAACCTTTGACATTTGTACTAATCAAGGAGGCTGGGTAGGGGGGGCAGCAGCTCCTCTCTGCATACCTACATTAGTTATACCTGATGTTGCTTCAAATGAGGAGTCACCACCAAAAGACAAGAGTGAGAATGTTACTTTTTTTTTGCTCACTTAAAAAATGAAATTAATTTTAGTACCAGTGTTTTTGGTCATTTTTTAAAGAGTTTAAAATATTTTAATAATTTAATTACAGAATTTCCAGTATGCACTTGGGAACATTGCTTAACCTATTTTCCAACTCCCTTGGCCCATTGGACCTAGTAATTGCCCCCAGTAATTGCCATGGGGAGGGGGAGCTGAATCTAGCTCTATCAGCCGCGACAAACACTTGTTTCCCACAGCACCTTAAAAAGCATGAGATAGCCCGAGATGCTTCACAGTCACAATATCTACACAAGGCATTGGAGGAACAAAGTCAGTGAGTCATTGGTCTCAGAATCATATCTGACTGAATAGGTGTTTCTGGTTCAAGTGAGCACTCAAGTAAAGCAGTCGGCTGCTGCAGATTGTGAACTGGGAGGTACTTCAGGAAAGGAACCCTTACCTGTAAAATAAGGACAAAGTAGTCAACAGATTTGCCTCGCGTGTAGAGATAGTGGTCAGGAGCATGCTTGTTGTCCTCGTCATATTTGATCTCGTTAATGACGTCGGGATGTTTAAGGAGGCGCAGTAGAATCTTCTCCGAAATATATGCAGCAGTAAAATGGGTGATCTCTGAGGAGGAGGAGAGCAGAAGTGATTAGTTGGAGTAAACCATTGGGGCGTGGTTGCAGTGTGCATCACAAATACTTGAAGTATAGAAGCCCACGCTCCATGTATCTCTGCACCCTCGATCCAAGCTTTCAATGTGTGGTACTAGAGTGGGATTCACCAGCCTTCCTCTGGGGGGTGGGGTACAGTTGGAGTCGTCCCCCCCCCCCCCCAGAGTGGGACAGGAAAGAATGATATCACCACCAACTCCCCCCCAGGGGTTCCGGTGCGGGGGGGTTAATCCTTGTGGCACATGCTGCACAAAAGGGATCATGCTACCTGTCCCTCCACCCCACTTGCTGGGCTGGACTGATTGGGTTCTCGCCTTTCCTATTGGGAGGTATGGGATGGTTGACATTCTCCAGACTCACTTGGAAAATCCACACTCTGCGAAGTTGTGGTCAACTGTCTCCTCTCCGTAGCAACCACCCCACGGGCAGCCTGCACAGGTAACAAGATTCCAGCGGTGCAGGAAGGATCTGACTGAGAAGGTCCCCCTCACCCCCAGCCAAGCGAGGTCTTGGTGCTTGGTGGCGAGTTCTGACCGAGGCGTTCCTCCAGACAACCTGGGCAGTCTGCTCGGGGAACCATGCCACAGGACCAATCGAGTCCTTGTCCTGCAGTGCTTGCAGGATATTCCTTGCCGACCACTGCCTGATGGACTTGTGATCAATGGTGTTAGTCCTGAAGAACGTTTCCACGAAGGACAGACGGTGCAGCAGTGTCCAGCTAACTGGTTGGATAGCTGTTCAGCCCCTTTCTCTCCCCCTGGGAGATGGGCTGAACAGCTATCACTCACCACCTCTCCCAGCTGGTTAGGGTGGGATCACAGGGCAACAGTCACCACACACTGAACGAACCGTCCAACCCCATGATGCAGTTTGTATCATTCCCTTTCCACAATGACCACACGCCTTCTGTTGCCTTTGGTTTCCGCTACTCTTTTGACCAGTTTTGTTTCAGTCTTGTGATCTTGATGGTAAACAAGTCCATAAATAAGTAGGCTTGGTGCTGACTCATCATTGCCATGAGACCAGTAGGATAATCATCTATTCTTACTCAAGTCTTCAACAATAGTCCCCAACAGGATACCAATATCTTCTGAGCACTCTCTTCAAGGTTCACCACAGCTCCACCTCCCCATCACGCCATCCTGGTTTAGAGAAACAATTTGGAAACAGGCCCTTCAGACCATCGAGTCTGCACCAACCAGCAATCACCCGTTCACACTAGTTCTATCCTCCCCACCAGGATCAGGTTACAGAGGGCCAATTAACCTACAAACCCACACATCTTTAGGATTGTGAGGAAACCGTGCAACCGGAAAAAAACCCTACTCAATCACAGGGAGAATGTGCGAACTCCACACAGACAGCGCCCAAGGTCTCTGGCGCTGTGAAACAGTAGCTCTATCACTGCGCCAATGTGCCACCTTGGTTGTGGCTCCATTAGCCCAGAGGCTGCTCCCATGCTCTATATTCCACTGGGTGTCGGGAGCCTATTCTACTCGAGTTGCAGTGTGGCTGACTTAGTGCCCTCCCAACAACTTCCCACGAGGAATCACTAGGGTGATTTACAGAACGCCTGGCTGCAGCAGTATAAGTAGATAGAGCGGTAAAGAAAACACATGGTATGCTTGCCTTCATCGGTAGAGGCACTGAGTACAAAAGTTAGCAAGTCATGTTGCAGCTGTATAGAACTTTGGTTAGGCTACATTTGGAGTACTACATACAGTTCTGGTTGTCCCATTACCAGAGGATCTAGAGGTATTGGAGAAGGTGCATGAGGTTTACCAATATGTTGCCTGTATTGGAGGGTATTAGTTACAAGGAGAGGTTGGACAGACCTGGATTGGTTTCTCTGGAGTGTTGTAGGTTGAGGGGAGACCTGATAGAAATATATACAACTATGAGACACAGAGATAGGATACAGTTAGAACCTTTTTCTCCAGGGTGGAAAGTGTCACAGGCTAAAGGCCATTGTTTTAAGGTGAGAGGGGCAAAGTTTAAAGATGTACGAGGCAAGTTTTTGTTTTAAACACAGAGTGGTGAGTGCTTGGAACATGCTACTAGAGACTGATACAATAGGGCACTTGAGAGGCTTTTACTTAGGCAGATGGATGTGGATCACATGCAGGCAGTCAGAATCTTTCTCCCGGGGATGGAAATCTCAAAATACTAAAGGGCATAGCTGGAAGTTGGGAGGGGGGAAATTGAAAGCAGATGTGCGGGCAAGATTTTTTTTTTTTTAACACAGAGAGTGGTAGATGCCTGAAAAACATTCCCAGCAGTGGTGGTGGAGGCAGATACAATAGTGGCGTTTAATCGTCTTTAGAAAGGCACATGTATATGCAGGGACTGGAGGGATATGGATCATGTGCAGGCAAAAAAGGGAGTAATTAGCCAGCGAATAACACGAAGCTTGCAAAACCTGCGCCGTTTCCGATACACCCCATTGATGGCAGCACATGCACAGCAGAGAAAATGTGACAGCAACAAAAACGACAACTTGTTTTATAAACAAAATCTTTAACTCATGCAAGTTACAAGCTAAATCCCAAGGCAGCAATTGTGCTATTTCTTCCCCTCCACAGTTCGAGACAGACAAGATGGGTAATTAACTGGCTCCCTGTAATTAAGAATTACAGGGTGACTTGCGGCTGTCTGCGTTCAGTGAACCCATCTATCTAACTAACATGTCACCACCCAAGATGTGCTTTTCATAGCTAGGGGCCAGGGCTGACAACTAAAACAAAGTCATTCACAGCAGGAGTTTGGTTCACATCATCTGGTCCAAACCCACCTCAAATTTAAAATTCTCACTGTTGTTCACAAGTTATAGGAGTAGAATTAGGCCATTCGGCCCATAAAGTCTACTCCGCCATTCAATCATGGCTGATCTCTGCCTCCTAATTCCATTTTACTGCCTTCTCCCCATAACGCTTGACACCCATTCTAATCAAGAATTTGTCTATGTCTGCTTTAAAAATATCCACTGACTTGGCCTCCACAGCCCTCTGTGGCAATAAGTTCCACAGATTAAGTACCCTCTGACTAAAGAAGTTCCTCTTCACTTCCTTTCTAAAAGAGCGCCCTTTAATCCTGAGGTTATGACCTCTGGTCCTAGACTCTCCCACCAGTGGAAACATCCTTTCCACATCCACTATATCCAGTCCCTTCATTATTCTGTAAGTTTCAACGAGGTCTCCCCTCAACCTTCTAAACCCAACTGGCATAGGCCCAGTGCTGTCAAAGGGCCTACTCATTCCTGGAATCACTCTTGTAAACCTCCTCTGGACCCTCTCCAGAAACAGCACATTCTTCCTCAGATATGGGGCTCAGATTTGCTCACAGAACTCCAAATGCAGCCTTCCCAGCGCCTTATAGAGTCTCAGCATTACATCTCTGGTTTTGTATGCCACTCCACTCGATATAAATGCTAGCATTGAATTTGCCTTCCTTACTACCAATTCGACTTGCAAATGCACTTTTTGGGAGTCCTGCACCAGCACTTCCAAGTCCCTTTGCACCTCTGATTTCTGGATTCACTCTCCATTTAGAAAAAAATCTATGCCTTTATTCTTATTTTGTCTTCCCTGTATTAACTTTAATTTATATGCTGTAACTGTAATTCTTTTTTTGCACAATCCGCAGGCATTGCCACTTTCATTTCACTGCACATTGTGTATGTGTATGTGACAAATAAACGACTTGACTTGACAAATGGTGCCAGCACAACAACCTGGCTCTCAATAACAGTAAAACCAATGAACTGATTGTGGACTTTGGAAGAGGAAGGATGAGGGCCCACAATCCTGTTTATATCTACGGTAGCGCAGTGGTAGAGTTGCTGCTTTACAGCGAATGCAGCGCCGGAGACTCAGGTTCGATCCTGACTACGGGTGCTGCACTGTAAGGAGTTTGTACGTTCTCCCCGTGACCTGCGTGGGTTTTCTCCGAGATCTTCGGTTTCCTCCCACACTCCAAAGACGTACAGGTATGTAGGTTAATTGGCTGGGTAAAATGTAAAAATTGTCCGTAGTGGGGTGTAGGATAGTGTTAATGTACGGGGATCGCTGGGCGGCACGGACTTGGAGGGCCGAAAAGGCCTGTTTCCGGCTGTATATATATGATATGATATGATATGATATCGACTGGACGATGGTGGAGAGGGTCAAAAACTTCAAATTCCTGGGCGTGCATATTTCTGAAGATCTTTCCTGGACCCAGCACACTGATGCAATTATAAAGAAAGCACATCAACGCCTCTACTTCCTGAGAAGATTACAGAGATTCGGTATGTCAGAGAGGATTCACTTGAACTTCTGCAGGTGTACAGTAGAGAGGATATTGACTGGTTGCATCACGGCCTGGTTCGGCAACGTGAACGCCCAGGAGCGGAAAAGACCGCAAAACGTTGTGAACACTGCCCGGTCCATCACCAGCTCTGACCTCCCCACCATTGAAGGGATTTATCGGAGTCACTGCCTCAAAAAGCAGAAACCCACACCACCCTGGCCACGCTCTCATTTCACTCCTGCCATCGGGAAGAAGGTACAGGAGTCTGAAAACTGTAACTCCAGGTTCAGGAGCAGCTTCTTTCCTACAGCCATCAGGCTATTAAAACCACACGTGTGTGTGTGTGTGTGTGTGCGCGCACACGCATGCGCGCATGTGTTCTCTTGTGAGTGTGTGTATATATACACACTGAACTATTTTTTCTCTCTCCTTTATTATATTGTTTACAGTGTACCATGTTTGCACATTCTGTCATGCAACAGCAAGTAAGAATTTCATTGTTCTATCTGGGACATATAGCAATAAAACACTCTTGACTCTTATTACCAAAATGCATGACTCTGCACTTTGCTGTACTGTTCTGTTCACCTATCTTCTTCTCATATCTCTCCATCTCAATCTCCTTCAGTCATAGAACAGTATTGCACAAGAACAAACCCACGTCTATGTCAAACTTGGTATTGTGTTCTGAATGGCCTACTCCTGCACCTATTTTCTATGTTTCTAAAGGGCAGAAACTTGAGTTTGAGTTCAGTTTATAGACAATGGACAATAGGTGCAGGAGGAGGCCATTAGGCCCTTCGAGCCAGCACTGCCATTCAATGTGATCATGGCTGATCATTCTCAATCAGTACCCCATTCCTGCCTTCTCCCCATACCCCCTGACTCCGCTATCCTTAAGAGCTCTATCTAACTCTCTCTTGAATGCATTCAGAGAATTGGCCTCCACTGCCTTCTGAGGCAGAGAATTCCACAGATTCACAACTCTCTGACTGAAAAAGATTTTCCTCATCTCAGTTCTAAGTGGCCTACCCCTTATTCTTAAACTATGGCCCCTTGTTCTGGACTCCCCCAACATTGGGACATGTTTCCTGCCTCTAATGTGTCCAACCCCTTAATAATCTTATACGTTTCGATAAGATCCCCTCTTATCCTTCTAAATTCCAGTGTATACTCATTATTGTCATGTGTACCGAGGCACAGTGAAAAGCTTTTGTTGCATGCTATCCAGTCAGCGGAAAGACAATACGTGATTACAATCGAATCATCCACAGTGTATACATTATAAAGGGAATAACGTGAATAGCGTTTAGTGCAAGAGAAAGCCAGCAATCTTGGCACAAAGAAACAACCTCTCACCTGTGGATAGGAAGCGATGAGCAGCAAGGAGCAGCTGAGGGGACACCTTGATTTGCACCTCAGCAACAGTTGGCTTGAAGGCAGAGAAGTCCCTTTTGTTGCTGTAGTGAACCGTCTTCATTTTTGATCGATTGTCAGCTGAAAACAACAGAGTTTAGTTTAATCTACAGATGCTCCTGTGCCCACTGATTCCATGCCAACCATTGATCACATATTCACACTAGTTCTGTTATTCCACTTTCGTGTCCACTCCCTACACACTCGGGGTAATTTACGGAGGCCAATTAAACCCACACGGAGAACGTGCAAACTTCACAGCGACAGCACCCGAGGTCGGGATCAAACCCTGGTGCAATCTCTGGCGCAGTGAGGCAGCAGCTATACCAGCTGGGCCACTCTGCCATCCCAGAGAACATGCACAACTAAAAACGACTTCACCAAACATTCCTGTTCCTAACAGTACAGGCCCTTTGGCCCACTATGTCTGTGCCAAACATGATGCCAAGATCAACTTTTATCTGCCTGAATATAATTCACATCCCTCCATTCCCTGCATTGCCATATGCTAGCCAAGACTCTTAAATTCCACTATCATACCTATTTAATGGGACCTCATGTTTTTTTTTCCACTCAGAGGGTAGTCTGTATCTGGCAAAAGCTGTCAGAGAAAGCTATAGAAGCAGATCAAAGTATAACTTTTAAAAGTCATTTGAATAGATATACGACTAGTTTAGTTTAGATAGGAAAGGTTTAGAGGGCTATGGGCCAAATGAAGACAGATAAGATTAGCCCATTCCTTCTCTCCCGAGATGCTGCCTGACCTGCTGAGTTACTCCAGCATTTTGTGAATAAATACTTTCGATTTGTACCAGCATCTGCAGTTATTTTCTTACATTAGATTAGCCCAATATGTCAACTTGGGCTACCCCTATTTAAGAATAAGGGGTAGGCCATTTAGAACTGAGATGAGGAAAAACATTTTCAGTCAGAGAATGGCCGACAGAGGTTAGTGGAAATCAGAAGGTCCGTCTCCATATAGTTCTTTAGGCCTGGGAGGTCTGAAAATATCAAGTCAAGTCAAGTCAAATTTATTTGTCACATACACATACACGATGTGCAGTGAAATGAAAGTGGCAATGCCTGCGGGTTGTGCACAAAAAAGAATTACAGTTACAGCATATAAATAAAGTTAATAAGTTACTATTAGTGTCGACAAAAATTTAGTCTCTGGGGTTATAAAAGTTGACAGTCCTGATGGCCTGTGGGAAGAAGCTCCGTCTCATCCTCTCCGTTTTCGCAGCGTGACAGCGGAGGCGTTTGCCTGATCGTAGCATCTGGAACAGTCCGTTACTGGGGTGGTAGGGGTCCCTCATGATCTTGCTTGCTCTGGATCTGCACCTCCTGATGTATAGGTCCTGCAGGGGGACGAGTGTAGTTCCCATGGTGCGTTCTGCCAAAGCACTACTCTCTGCAGGGCCATCCTGTCCTGGGCAGAGCTGTTCCCAAACCAGACTGTAATGTTGCCGGACAGGATGCTCTCTACAGCCCCAGAGTAGAAGCAATGAAGGATCCTCAGAGACACTCTGAATTTCCTCAGTTGTCTAAGGTGGTAAAGGCGCTGCTTAGCCTTACCCACCAGTGTGGCAATGTGCGTTGCCCACGTCAGATCCTCTGTGATGCGGACTCCCAAGTATTTAAAACTGCTCACCCTATCCACAGTAGACCCATTTATCTCCAGTGGCGTGTACATCCTTGGATGTTTAGCCCTTCTGAAGTCCACAATCAGCTCCTTTGTTTTAGTGACATTCAAGAGGAGGCTATTGTCCTGACACCAGAGTGCCAGATCAGCCACCTCAAATCCGAGACTGAACAATTTCCATGCGAGTTAATAGGATTTTGGAATAAAGTGGTATGGATAGAGTTAAGAAACTGTAGGACTTCCAACTGAACGTCGGATTGTGCCGCCTTTGCTGCATTCTAATATGTATCAAAGCAACTCACTGTATAAATCTGATTCATCCAGAATCTCTGATTTGATGATCTCTTCAATAACATCCTCGAGAGTAACAAGTCCCAGCACCTCGTAGAAGGGATCTCCCTCACCCTCGCTGTTCACTTTCTGTACAATCGACAGGTGTGATTTACCTGAGAACAGACATCATTAAAAATAAGCACAAATCATTAAAAAATACATCGAAACAGAAAAGGAACATTACAACAGATAACATCAATCTCAATTGGAAGACTGGAGCGACTGGGCTTGTATAAAAGACTGGAGCGACTGGGCTTGTATACACTGGAATTTAGAAGGATGAGAGGGGATCTTATCAAAACGTATAAGATTATTAAGGGGTTGGACACGTTAGAGGCAGGAAACATGTTCCCAATGTTGGGGGAGTCCAGAACCAGGGGCCACAGTTTAAGAATAAGGGGCATGCCATTTAGAACTGAGATGAGGAAAAACCTTTTCAGTCAGAGAGTTGTGAATCTGTGGAATTCTCTGCCTCAGAAGGCAGTGGAGGCCAATTCTCTGAATGCATTCAAGAGAGAGCTAGATAGAGCTCTTAATGATAGCGGAGTCAGGGGGTATGGGGAGAAGGCAGGAACGGGGTACTGATTGAGAATGATCAGCCATGATCACATTGCATGGCGGTGCTGGCTCGAAGGGCCGAATGGCCTCCTCCTGCACCTATTGTCTATTGTCAATTCCGTCATTTGCAAAGGAAAGCTTTCGTTAATTTTCTTAAACACACCGTTCTCAAGCAAAGCCCTGTTTAGAGGACAGTGCTGTATCACAACTAATGGAGCTGCTGCCTCAGGAGGCTGAGGGGTGATCTTATAGAGGGGTATAAAATCATGAGGGGAATAGGCAGGTTGAATGCATTCCCCTATCCCAGGGAAATAGTTTCTTTTGCTCCATGGTAGGGGAAATCATGCATTAGGGAATATAGGTTTAACGTGAGAGGGGAAAAGATTTCATAGGAAGCAAAGGAGCACCTTTTTCACACAAAGGATGGTGGATCAATGGAACAAGCTACCAGAGGGCATGGTTGAAGCAGGTACATTTGAAGGACACTAGGACAGGTACTTTGATCGGAAAGATTTAGAGGGATATGGGTCAAACATATAAATGGAACTAGCTTGGATAGAACATTTTGGTCAGCACAGACATGTTGGCCTGCTTCCATGCTGTTCTGTAATTCACAGCTTCAGCATCCTGCCCTTAATGTGTCGATGAATGATAATCCGGGTTGGGGAGAAGTTGATAGGAGCGTGTGGAGAAATGTGTAGGACGGCACAGTGGCGCAGCGATAGAGTTGCTGCTTTACAGCGCCAGAGACCCGGGCTCAATAATGACCTGGGGTGCTCTCTGTACGGAGTTTGTACGTGCTATGACAATGTGGGTTTTCTCTAGGTGCTCCCGTTTCCTTCCACCTTCCAAAGACGTGCCGGTTTGTAAGTTAGTTGGCTTTTGTAAATTGTCCCTAGTGTGTAGGACAGAACAAGTGTATGGGTGACAGTTGGTCGCCGGGACTCAGTGGGCCGAAGAGCCTGTTTCCACATTGTGTCTCTAAACTAAACTAGTGTGAACAGTTTTATTGTTGGCACAGACTTAGTAGGTTCAAGTGTTGCCTATTTCTACTCTGTATGACTCTAGATACAAGAGTAAAGCTCCCTTTTAGTTGCAGTTTCACCATATGGTGCTGGGATGGGGATTCTGTTTGCTATTCCCTGAACAAGTTGATGGATCAGCAGAATATATCTGTAGCTCCCCCAACTCAGGGATGGGACTGCCATCTCACTCTGGCAAAGCAGCTATCCATTTTCTTCCATCCCTCTGCACTCTCCCTACTGTGCTCAATTACTTTAAATTAAAGTTACCACTGAATCTGCTTCCCCCACCCTGCACTCGAGATCACAACAGATTGGCACATCAAAATATCTCAACTTGCTACTGGTTCATGCCAATTATCTTAAATTGGTACCTTCTGGTTATTGACCCACTTGCCAGAGGGAACAGTTTCTCCTTATCATCATAACTATTTATATTAAGTCTCCTTTAACTATCCCCGTCTCCAAAGAAAACACCCTGCTTCTCCGGTCTCTAATCTCTCACCAATGGTTATGATAGCCTAAATCATCCTTTGGCCCCAGTTTCACATTCTGCAATAACGGCAGATTGCTAGTTTCCAATCAAAACGATTTCATTCCCACATAACTTCTTTTTTAAGAACTCAATTACACGTTGTTGTTGAATACAGACTTATTACAAAAGTGTATGTGTCTGCAATTAATTGGAAAAATTGGTGACCTCATGGACCACGAGGATCGGCTCATGGACGCCAAATTAAAAATGCAACTTGTGTTGTTGCCATAAGCCAGCTTGATACACTGTTGGACCTCAGTCCTAAATTTAAACCTTAAATAACAGTGTTCGCATACAACAAATACCATCTGCCTCCACATCTCACTGGACGATCATGCACAAAAACTAGGTTGTTTTTTACTCGTTTTACCTCTCATCTGATCTTTTTATGTCTTTATACACTGCCTTAAATCCATGTAACCAATTTTCTAAGAGTAGATCCAGCTTTGCCCCGTCCTGTGTTGGGCCTGCTACAAATTATCTTCAAGATTCAAAGTTCTTAAAAATATAGTCTTAACCTGGCCTTAATGGCTCGTTGTTCCCCATTCAATCCAAAAGCTCATTCTCTGTAGTGAATGGTACTGGGTCAGATTCCCAGTGGGGATAGAGACACAAGGGACAGAAGTTGCTGTCTCCAAACGAGAGAACACAGACAGTTTCCCTGCTTTTTGTTGTACAAAGTCCAAAGTTCATTTGTTTTTGGCTGTACAGTCAACGTAGTAGTTTTGCAATCTAACGCTGAATCATATCAGATTTGTAATTGGAGAGGAACGGAATGCCAGATGGCACCACATGTAAACAAACCAAGAGCACTGCGAGATACATTTTTCCCTGAAAATGAAACTGAAATGCAATGGAATGTTTTCAGCAAACATAAGTATTTGGTTTGCAAATGATATGCCCTGCATCAGAGAAATAGAAATAATGGCCTTAGACATTCAAAAGGGAAACATGCAAAGGAATAATTTACAGTGCTTCGGGGAAGGAGAAACATAGAAAATAGGTGCAGGAGTAGGCCATTCGGCCCTTTGAGCCTGCACCACCATTCAATATGATCATGGCTGATCATCCAACTCAGTATCCCGTACCTGCCTTCTCTCCATACCCCCTGATCCCTTTATCCACAAGGGCCACATCTAACTCCCTCTTAAATATAGCCAATGAACTGGCCTCAACTACCTTCTTTGGCAGAGAATTCCACAGATTCACCACTCTCTGTGTGAAAGAAAACTTCTCATCTTGGTCCTAAAAGACTTCCCCTTATCCTTAAACTGTGACCCCTTGTTCTGGACTTCCCCAACATCGGGAACAATCTTCCTGCATCTAGCCTGTCCAACCCCTTAAGAATTTTGTAAGTTTCTGTAAGATCCCCCATCAATCTTCTAAATTCCAGCGAGTACAAGCCGAGTCTATCCAGTCTTTCTTCATATGAAAGTCCTGCCATCCCAGGAATCAATCTGGTGAACCTTCTCTGTTCTCCCTCTATGGCAAGAATGTCTTTCCTCAAATTAGGAGACCAAAACTGTACGCAATACTCCAGGTGTGGTCTCACCAATGCCCTGTACAACTGCAGCAGAACCTCCCTGCTCCTATACTCAAATCCCCTCGCTATGAATGCCAAGATTATTGTATTTTTCAAGGGATGCTCAGGGATGATGGGTGAAATGGCATATTTCTATGACTTGATATTAAACACTTTGCCAGACAGTCTAAGTGACTAGTATTGACCTGTGCATACTTTTCCAGTCAAAAATCAGCAGTGAAATCCAATCCATCAACAGCTTAAAGTATTACAGATAAATGACTTAACCTGAAAATCCAATTTTAAGTATACATTTTTAATGTTACCATACAAGGAGAAATTCTGTTTGCATTAATACAGAGGGATCACATTCAAAGCATTTTTTTAAATGAACTTCATGTAACTTTCCATAACATGCACCCCATCCCCGGGCACTTTCCCCTGCAACCGCAGGAGATGCAACACCTGTCCCTTTACCTCCCCCCTCAACTCCATCCAAGGACCCAAACAGTCTTTCCAGGTGAGACAGAGGTTCACCTGCACCTCCCCCAACCTCGTCTATTGTATCTGCTGCTCTAGATGTCAACTTCTTTACATTGGCGAAACCAAACGCAGGCTCGGCGTTCGTTTCGCTCAACACCTTCGCTCAGTCCGCCTTAACCAACCTGATCTCCCGGTGGCTGAGCACTTCAACTCCCCCTCCCACTCCCAGTCTGACCTTTCTGTCATGGGCCTCCTCCAGTGCCATAGTGAGGCCCACCGGAAATTGGAGGAACAGCACCTCATTTCGCTTGGGCAGCTTGCAGCCCAGCGGTATGAACATTGACTTCTCCAACTTTAGATAGTTCCTTTGTCCCTCTCTTCCCCTCCCCCTTCCCAGTTCTCCCTCTATCTTCCTGTCTCCACCTATATCCTTCCTTTGTCCCGCCCCCCTGACATCAGTCTGAAGAAGGGTCTCGACCCGAAACGTCACCCATTCCTTCTCTCCTGAGATGCTGCCTGACCTGCTGAGTTACTCCAGCATTTTGTGAAATAGATATCATATTGATCTCGCAGTAACAGAGACATCCTCTGTTTCATTTGATTCAGAGCTGGAGTCAGGAGCACATACATCAGTCTGAACAACAAAAGCCACTTTGGGTCTATTCCAGTGCTAATTACCACTGACATGGCAAGTGTCTCAGTACTGTCTAAGAATCTGTGTAGTGATTGAAGATGGTTAGATGCCTTCTAAATTAACTGTGGTTCTTTTCTCATAGGAAGGAAATCCGAGACAGAGGATACTGGTCCCCATGCAGCGTCACGAGACACTTACTTATAAATGTTGGGGCTATTACAGAACAGTGCTCCTGTCAAAGGTAGACACAAAATACTGGAGTAACTCAGCAGGTCAGGCAGCATCTCTGGAAAGATGCTTCTCTCCAGAGATGCTGCCTGACCCACTGAGTTACTCCAGCATTTTGTGTCTACCTTCGATTTAAACCAGCATCTGCAATTCTTTCCTACACACAGTGCTCCTGTCTACTGGCAGGTTGAAGTGTACATGATTACGCACACCTATACCTGAGAGAAGGTGTAGAGGGAGCTTTAGTCTGCATTCTGTTTATCCCATCCCAGCCAAACTGTCTGGACCAGGAATGTTTGATGTTCAACATAAAGTGAGATTTATGGGCACAGTGGGGCAGCGGCAGAGTTGCTGCTTTACAGCGTCAGAGACCTGGGTTCGATTCTGACCATGGGCGCTGGCCACAAGGAGTTTGTACGTTCTCCCCGTGACTGCGTGGATTTTCTCCAGTTGCTCCGGTTTCCTCCAACATTCCAAAGACGTGCAGATTTGTAGATCAGTTGGCTTCTATAAATTGAACCTACGGTATAGGATAGAACTTGTACATGGGTGATCATTAGTCGGCACGGATTCGGAGGGCCAAAGGGCCTAATGCCATGTTGTATCTCTAATCTAAAGCTAAACTATATTATTGATTATTGTATATTTATTGTGCACTATTGCATTAATGGGCCTGTAAAGCTGCAGCAAGCAAGAATTTAATTGTGGAGACACAAGAAACTGCAGATGCTGAACTCAGCAGGTCAGGTCATCTAAATTGTGACCCCAAATCATCACAAAGAACATATTACCACTTGCGGCAGGCCTCCAGGATAGAGGACAACTTGCTTTCTTCCGCGATTTAGTTTAATTTAGTTAAGAGATACAGCCTGGTCACAGGCCCTTCAGCCCATCAAGTCCACACCAGCCATCGATCACCTGTACACTAGTTCCATGTTATCTCACTTTTTGCATCCTACACATTAGGGGCAATCCACAAACACCAATTACCCTGCAAACCTGCACATCCTGGAATATTGTTGGAAACCGGAGCACCTGGAGGAAACCCACGCAGTCACAGGGAGAATGTACAAACTCCGCACAGGCAGCACCTGTAGTCAGGATTGAACCAGACGTGCCATTGTGCCGCCCGAGAAACAACAATCAGAGAGAGAGAGAGAGGTGACTGAAGAGACCAAGGTTGCAACTGTCGGTTCTGCCACAAACGGGGCAAGAGATATTTGGTGAGACAGGACTGGGTAATTTCCTACATTGCAATACTTCATTGGCTCAGGGATATCCTGAAGTCATGAGAAACACTGCACAAAGCCTTTCATTTTCTTAATTACCTTGTGAGCATTCACGTCCACAGCCCAGATAGCAGCTAGTAGTCACGACTCATTGCTCACCAGGCATTGATATTGTGGATAATTATACTTGTTTATCCACAGGGTACAAATGCATGTGGGAGGGGGGGAATATAAATACCTACTTAACTCAATAACCTTTGAAAGGTCGTCTAACAGGCTTGTTTCTGTCCTCCAGCATCAGCTGTCGAGAAGCAACCACTTCACTGTGGTTCAGAAACCATAGAAGGACAGATTTCCACCTCCAAGAGTTCTTCATATTCAGGAGAACAACTTGCATCCACTCCTGTTTTGTGGGTTGTGAGCTGGCCAACTGTGCAAACTACAGTTAGGGTAGGTGTTGGTAACAGGGTGAGTGGGTGGTTGATTGACGAGGCGACTTGTACCTTCTATCACTCACTGTATGAGCCCAAAGCACGGTCTCTAGCTTCTCAACACCATCCCAAGTGTTCTGTCTCCAATTTCCCCCCCAAATTGCATCACAGTATACGCAGTGGTCCCGAAAGCAATTGGTACATTGGCCTCCATCAGTCAGGGTATGGAGTGTAGAAGTTGTAATGTTATGTTACAGTACAAGACGTACAGAATGTTGGTGAGACCACACTAGGAGTACTATGTTCAGTTTTGGTCACTCTGCTGTACGTGAGGTGTCTTTAAGCTGAAGTTAGTGCAGAAAAGACATGAGGATGTTGCCAGGACTCGAATGGCTGAGCTATAGGGAGAGGTTCGGCAGGCTAGGACTTTATTCCTTGGAATGCAGGAGATTGAGGGTTGATCTTATCATCACCCTTCATCCTCCTGCGCTCCAATGAATAAACCCCTTGAATCCATTCCTCTTCTTGCCTGGCAAACTCTTCTATACCTGCTGATAATAAATCTAAACCCAAGCTGTGCAGAGCAGCAACATTAAGTGTCTGGGCTATTGTAAATCACCGTTCCTCTTCACTGCACCCAAGGTTAATGCAGAGTATATTATTATTCACTCCTATACCCAGCCTGGAGTGACAAGGATCCAATAAAGCCACAATCGCCCTGGAGCCAGGTAGCCTGTCAAAACTTGTGTCCCAAATTGTTACTCCCATTATACTGCCACCACTGTTTCCAACAGGTGGGAATGGCTGTCATCAGCAAACCTGGCCCTGGTGGAAAATTCAGGTTTTACCTAATTCACAAACAATGCTTAGAAGCATCAAACGCACAGAGTTTCCCACCTCCCAAAATGAATAATAATAATAAACCTACCTGACACTTGTATAAGATACGTGATATTTCCACCAACAGTTCAAGCATTGCAAATTCTCTCGGTCTATGGAAACAGAGGACTACCCCCCCCCCCCCTCCCCACACACACAAACACATTCCTATCAACTCTCCTCATTGACCCATTTGGCTTTTGCCACCAAATGCAATCTTAAACATAAACTTTCCACGATAAAAACATTAGACAAAGTTGCAGTTGGAGTCGTCGCTGCCTCTCGGCTTCAGAGACTGGAGCATCAGTAGGAACCACGGTAGAACGTGCAAACTCCCCACAGACAGCACCAGAGGTCAGGATGGAAGCTGGGTCTCTGCCATTGTGCTACCTTGTTGCCCCCTCAGGGCTTTGGGAATCTGCTGCCTGACACTGCCCTTTACAAATGCACATTTTTATCTTTTGTATTCTCACACAAAGTTCTTTGCACATGTAACGCACACTTCCATCAAAACATGACGTCTGATAATCTCCCATCGCTATTCTTAAGTGCGGTGAAGATCTCCCTGCTACTTTGGAAAACTATTACATGTAGGGCAGGTTTGCCCATGATTAAATTTCTGATGTGGAAGCATGCTTTGTTGTGTTTTGTTACAAGTGTCCACGCTTTAACGGTGCTCAACTGGTTGTACAGTAGCTGACGATAACCTGAGGTGAGGAAAATTCCTACGGAATGTAATCCAGGAATATTCCATTCACCCAGTTTATGACAAACTCTCAACAAAGACCTTCACTGCTCACTTAAGAACAAAAAAAGACAGTTAATTATTGTCAGGTGTACCAAAGACTGTGAAAAGCTTTTTTGTTGCATGCTATCAGGCAGTGGAAAAACTATACATGTAGATGATACATGAATCCTGTACAGACACAGGATAAAGGGTGTAATGTTTAGAGCAAGATAAGGTGCAAGACTTGTTGCAAGACCCACTGAGAGTGTAAAATGGAGCTCACTTGTTCTAGATGCTGTCAGCTAACCAAGGAAAGCAGGCCAAATATATGGGATGTATACTCTGGACAATTCAAGTGCAGCATGTTGTGTGATTTACAGAATTTCCCAATTGGAAGGAGAGACAGGGTCAGAAAGTTGTGATACATTTAGCACATCTACCATTAGACTTAGCCTTTTCCCCAGGTAATACACAGCAATAAGCAGAAATCTGAGACAATTAAAAATAAAGAAAACTGCACATGCTATAAATAAAAGTGCTTGAAACTCTGTCTGTGGTGAGACAAGCAGAATCGACAACTCAGGTCAATGCAATTTCCTCAACTCTATCGTAACATCTCAAATCCTTTGTCCATTCACAGCAGAGGCTGGAGGACAAAATGTGTCCTTTACTTTCCTAGACGTGAGGATCTGAACAGCAAATAGACAACTACACTTGTTCATTTTAAACTCTCCATACAAACCCAGTGGCTGCAACATTCAAGGTGTATCAAAGACTCCGGGAAGATTTGAAATCACAGACTTGATCATTCATAGAGATATACATAGTCTGATACAGCATGGAAACAGGCCCTTCAGAAGCAGGGGAATTCATTATGGGGAACAAAGAAATGGCAGACGAGTTAAACCGTTACTTTGGATCTGTCTTCACTGAGGAAGATACACACAATCTCCCAAATGTTCTAGGGGCCGGAGAACCTAGGGTGATGGAGGAACTGAAGGAAATCCACATTAGGCAGGAAATTGTTTTGGGTAGACTGATGGGACTGAAGGTTGATAAATCCCCAGGGCCTGATGGTCTGCATCCCAGGGTATTTAAGGAGGTGGCTCTAGAAATAGTGGAAGCATTGGAGATCATTTTTCAATGTTCTATAGATTCAGGATCAGTTCCTGTGGATTGGAGGATAGCAAATGTTATCCCACTTTTTAAGAAAGGAGGGAGAGAGAAAACGGGTAATTATAGACCAGTTAGTCTGACATCAGTGGCGGGGAAGATGCTGGAGTCAATTATAAAAGACGAAATTGCTGAGCATTTGGATAGCAGTAACAGGATCATTCCGAGTCAGCATGGATTTACGAAGGGGAAATCATGCTTGACAAATCCACTGGAATTTTTTGAGGATGTAACTAGGAAAATTGACAGGGGAAAGTCAGTGGATGTGGTGTACCTCGACTTTCAGAAAGCCTTCGACAAGGTCCCACATAGGAGATTAGTGGGCAAAATTAGAGCACATGGTATTGGGGGTAGGGTACTGACATGGATAGAAAATTGGTTGACAGACAGAAAGCAAAGAGTGGGGATAAATGGGTCCCTTTCGGAATGGCAGGCAGTGACCAGTGGGGTACCGCAAGCTTCGGTGCTGGGGCCCCAGCTATTTACGATATACATTAATGACTTAGATGAAGGGATTAAAAGTACCATTAGCAAATTTGCAGATGATACTAAGCTGGGGGGTAGTGTGAATTGTGAGGAAGATGCAATAAGGCTGCAGGGTGACTTGGACAGGTTGTGTGAGTGGGCGGATACATGGCAGATGCAGTTTAATGTAGATAAGTGTGAGGTTATTCACTTTGGAAGTAAGAATAGAAAGGCAGATTATTATCTGAATGGTGTCAAGTTAGGAAGAGGGGATGTTCAACGAGATCTGGGTGTCCTAGTGCATCAGTCTGAAAGGAAGCATGCAGGTACAGCAGGCAGTGAAGAAAGCCAATGGAATGTTGGCCTTCATAACAAGAGGAGTTGAGTATAGGAGCAAAGAGATCCTTCTACAGTTGTACCGGGCCCTGGTGAGACCGCACCTGGAGTACTGTGTGCAGTTTTGGTCTCCAAATTTGAGGAAGGATATTCTTGCTATTGAGGGCGTGCAGCGTAGGTTCACTAGGTTAATTCCCGGAATGGCGGGACTGTCGTATGTTGAAAGGCTGGAGCAATTAGGCTTGTATACACTGGAATTTAGAAGGATGAGGGGGGATCTTATTGAAACATATAGGATAATTAGGGGATTGGACACATTAGAGGCAGGAAACATGTTCCCAATGTTGGGGGAGTCCAGAACAAGGGGCCACAGTTTAAGAATAAGGGGTAGGCCATTTAGAACGGAGATGAGGAAGAACTTTTTCAGTCAGAGAGTGGTGAAGGTGTGGAATTCTCTGCCTCAGAAGGCAGTGGAGGCCAGTTCGTTGGATGCTTTCAAGAGAGAGCTGGATAGAGCTCTTAAGGATAGCGGAGTGAGGGGGTATGGGGAGAAGGCAGGAACGGGGTACTGATTGAGAGTGATCAGCCATGATCGCATTGAATGGAGGTGCTGGATCGAAGGGCTACTCCTGCACCTATTGTCTATTGCCCCAACCTGCCCATGCCATCCAAGATGCCCCATCTATGCTAGTCCCATTTGGTTGCTTTTGGCCCATATCCCTCTAAATCGATCTTATCCATGTACCTGTCCAAATATATTTTAAATGTTGTTATAGTATCTGCCTCAACTACCTTCTCTAGCAGCTCGTTCCATATTCCCACCACTCTGTGTGAAAATGGTGCCCCTTAGGGTTCTATTAAAACTTTCCCCTCTCAGCTTAAACCTGTAACCACTATGTCATTCCTTGTCTTAAGGAAGACACAGGGAGCCCAGTGGATGGTACGGGTAAAATAACAAGAGATTCAATTAGCCAATCACACAAGGAAGAAATGAGTGCAAGAAAGCTTGTATAAGTCATCCCTGCTGGCGTCTAAGTCGCTGGAAAAAGACTGGGGGAAATTTGAGAATGGTTACAGCACGCGGTCTCACACCGACCTCTGCATGAATTATGCAGCTTACTGGCAGAGGCACCACTTTTCACCATCATATTCTGCTCAGTGAGCAGTGGAGCCGCACGTCTCCATTACTTCGATAACTGGATGAAGTAAGTTGCGATGTGAACGAGGGCGGGCATTGATGTTTAAATCAGAAATACACCAAAATGGTGTGCAGAGCTGCAATCAAAGAAACAGCCCCCACACCAAAGCTGAAAGAACTACAGGCAACAATGTTTTATGAAAATTTGCCCTTACAGATTTCACAAATTGCTACTCAAAAATTGCTGACTCTTTGGAGTGCATCAGCACTCTACAAATCTACTTTCCACCACAATGAATAGCACATCAGTCTGCCGACAGAAACACTGCAACAGGACTCCCTTATATACCCTGCTCAGTCTTTTTCACTTGCTAAAAGAAATGACATCCAATAGTTCTGCATCATCAATGTCCCGAGCATGCTGGATTATCAGAACTTTATTTTAGATTTAGATTTAGAGATACAGCGCGGAAACAGGCCCTTCGGCCCACCGAGACCGCGCCGCCCAGCGATCCCCGCACACTATCCTACACACACCAGGGAGAGTTTTTACATGTTACCCAGTCAATTAACCTACATACCTGTACGTCTTTGGAGTGTGGGAGGAAACCGAAGATCTCGGAGAAAACCCATGCAGGTCACGGGGAGAACGTGCAAACTCCGTACAGACGGTGCCCGTAGTCCGGATCGAACCCGAGTCTCCGGCGCTGCATTCGCTGTAAGGCAGCAACTCTACCGCTGCGCCCTCCCCAAGGACAACAAATAATCAAATGCCTCACCTTACCCGTTTCACCCATCACTCTCCAGGCTACGTCCTGCCCCTCCTCTCTACGAGCTTTCCCCCTCTTCTCCTCCCCCCCCCCCCCCACCACCCCCCAGAATCAGTCTGAAGAAGTGTCTCAACCCGAAACGTCACAAATCCATGTTCTACAGAGAGGCTGTCTGACATGTTGAGGCACTCCAGCACTTTGTGCCTTTTTTCCATAAGCCAGCATCAGCAGTTCCAAATGCTTCTGCTGGGGCATCTGAATCACCAGGATGCACGGTATCAAACATAGCCAAGAATCAGCACGGCATCGAGTGGAGTGTCTCTACCCACAACGCAAACCAGCAATTGTACTAAGAATGAACTTTATGGGGAAATGCAAAATAAAGGAATGGAAACAAAGCTGTGCTTACATCACATAACCCGTGTGGTTATGACTTGAGCAAGAAGGTGCATTTACCAACTACATTTAACTCTGGGATACACCCTAAGGTGCAGCACAG
Organism: Rhinoraja longicauda; assembly: GCF_053455715.1. Taxonomy (NCBI): domain Eukaryota; kingdom Metazoa; phylum Chordata; class Chondrichthyes; order Rajiformes; family Arhynchobatidae; genus Rhinoraja; species Rhinoraja longicauda. The sequence continues at coordinate 18,005,875 of NC_135988.1, forward strand.
GGTTGCAGGTAGCGAGAATTTGGCAATGAATCAGCAGAGCAAAAACGTGGTTAAAGAAACAGGTTTTAAAATGTATTCCGATTGTGGGGAGATGTATGGAAGGTGTTCCTCGGCTGACACCTCGCTTCCCACAGATCCTGCCCACTTGGGTTTTATTGTAACTTTGAATAAATGAATATTGATATTTTTAGTCACGTGCATGAAGGCAAAATTGGTAAAAAAGTATGAACAACAACTGGTAGAGCTGCTGCATCACAGCACCAGAGATCCAGGCTCGATCATGACCTCTGTGTGGAGTTTGGATGTTCTCCCTATGACTGCGTGGGTTTCCTCCCACATCCCAAAGATGTGCAGGCTGATTGGCCTCTGTAAACTGCTCCGAGTATATGTAGGGTGTGGATGTGAAAGTGGGGAACATAAAATCAGTGTGAACCAGTGATCGATGGTCAACGTGGACTTGGTGGGACAAAAGGTCTGTTTCCATGCTAATCTTTTAATTATAAACCATATTCAATTTTTTACCAGACATTTAGTCAGTCATGGTTTCTTTATAAATATATGTTCTTTGACAGTTTGACAGCACAAATTGTCTGAAATCATATATATAGTTCTTGCAGACTTGACTGCAGCCTGGATTTCCAATTCTATCAATGTCCCATCAAAGGTTTTAATGCAGTCCATGTTTTAAAATTAACATTCATTTGAAAAGTTTGGCTTTAATTTCATCATTTATAACCATCAAGTTTTATCTCCTTACCTCAACTCTAAATTATAGACACAAGCAACTACAGATGCTGGAATCTTGAGCAAAACACAAAGTGCTGGAGGAACTCAGTGGGTCGGGCAGCATCTGTGGAGGGAATAGACAGGGGACGTTTCGGGACAGGACCCTTCTATTTAGCCAGCAGTGTCTTCACCAAATAATTATCTAGCTCATCATTTGAGTTAGGATTAACTTTATTTCAAGGAATGAGCTCAATATATTTACAACTATATACTTTTTAAAAATCTTGATGTGCCTGGGAAACTTTAAAATACTCATACTTCTTGGTTTTATTTCTTTCATTCAGAACCAGAATGGAATTTGCAAGGACTGCAATCTATTTACAGGGACAATCACTGGCTATTAATTAACTTTAAAACTTTGTTTCAATGAAAAAGATACTTCATATTTTGCAGCAAAGTAAATGCACATTAAAACTCCGAAAGAAATTGATCTATGAAATAATGCTGTAGCTCCCAAACTTCTCAGCACTCAATGTTACATTTATTTTGATCTGGGCAAGTCTGCTATCTGACCACACCAAACAAAAAGCCATGTTCCCAGTCTTCAAATTCAAGTTACTGGGAAAACAAAACTCATTTTACAAGCACTTCAGTCAGAAGAGGGGTTCCAACCCAAAACATTATCTATCTATTTCCTCCATTAGATACTGCCTGACCCACTGAATTCCTCCAGCACTTTGTGTTTTGTTCAAGATTTCAGCATTGAACTCAATCTCAGCAAAGCCTTGGTTGTGTCAGGAAGGTTTTCTAAACCTTGTACAATTTAGCAAGCAGATTGTTTCAGAAGAATTAGAGACCATGGATTTGACCAAATGAAACCGTAGAACTCCTGCAAAGTAGACATGAAGGACCATTCCCTTGCCCTTTCTTTCTGATTCAGAGATTTCAGGGCCTGACAACGACATAGATCTGGTCAGCCAGATGCAGCTCACAGCATCGGATCCTTGGCCAAGACCCAAGCCAGCTGACTGCATGACTGCCAATGGCGTCACACAGCAGGGAAACAGGCCATTGGGCCCAACTTGCCCATGCCGACCAAGATGCCCCATCCACGCTAGTCCCACCTGCCCATGCTTGGCCCATATCCCCCCAAGCCTTCCCCACCCATGTACCTGCCCAAATGACTTTTAGATGTACCTGCTTCAATTACCTTCTCTGGCAGCTCATTCTAGGTACACTCTACCCTCTGTGTGAAAAAATGATGCCCCTCAGGTTCCTATTAAATATCTCCCCCTTCATCTAAACCACTGTTTCTTGATTCCCCTATTCTGGGGGAATTAGTGATTAAAGATCAGAAAAATGTTCAAGCGGCCACACAAAGGAACACATGGATTTCAAGAGGTTTTCCCTCAGAACGAAGTGACAGAGAAAAGCAGTGTGTGCGGCTGAGAGATCGAAGAACTTGCTTTTCTTAAGCTTTTCTTAAAAATTGCTTAGTTGCTGGGCCAAATGCAAGACAGGTCAACAAACACAGGAAACCCCAGCGAATGGACCTGGAGATCTCAAACTCTACGCCTCTAACTCATGGAGACCGGAAGATCAGAAGATGGGTAGGTACACAGATTGAAGGAGTAGCACCAAATGAACAGAGGAAAGAGTCATCACGATACGCTGTAGATAGAGGTAGAAAGGCATCCTGTCTTGGTGAGAAAGCGCAAATGCTCAAATGGGAAACTGAGGTTGCGCAAGATGATAACAAGGGAGGAGGGCGATGGGCTCCAGAGATTACAGCTTCTGTCATGTTGTCGAAAACAGCAACCTGACGGGCTTGGGTATGTCACAACACTAAAGGTGATCAGAGATTTTGAGCACAGCTTATTAAAAATGCCCCAGAAAGATCGTGCAGAAAACTTAAGAATTTAAGCACAAATGAAGCGCTCCAGTCGGTACCAAAAACGCACGCCACCTTGGCCAGGCTCTCATTTCACTCATATCATCGGAGAGAAGGTAGAGTAGTCTGAAAACCACGATCACCCGATTCAAGAATAGCTTCGTCCCAACCCCCTTCGGGCTCTTGAACACTATCCTCAACTATGAACTATAGACTATCCTTGGTTGCATGAGGGACATTGGGAGGGTTTTTTTGCACTGGTATTGCCGTTATTAATTTATTGAATTTTTGTTTATTATATATCACGTTCACAGTCCTGTTATGCTGCTGCAAATAAGAATTGCATTGTTCCATTGTCAATATTTATAATTATTAAACACTCTTAACTCTCTCTTGAGTCTAGTTTCTGACAGCTATGACCCAATCATCAGATATTAATTACTGACCCAATATCACTCCTGTCCTAAAGGTGTTAGTGATTTCTTTGCAGCACAGTCCACCAGTACCAAGTCCCTGGTAACTCACAGGTAGACACAAAATGCTGGAGTAACGTCACCCATTCCTTCTCTCCAGAGATGCTGCCTGTCCCGCAGTTACTCCAGCATTTTGTGTCCACCTTTGATTTAAACCAGCATCTGCAGTTCTTTATAAAACACCCTGGTAACTCGTGTTGGTAGAAACAGCTAGTCAGTGTATGCAGTCTCTTTGCTCTTATCAGTTCTCAGCTTGCAGCCAGTGATATACCTACCACCCGTTTTACACAACAGGTGGTAGGTATATGAAAGGAGTCGCCGAAGGAAGTAGTTGAGGCAGGTATTGCCACAACATTCAAGAAACATTTGGAAAGGTACATGGACAGGATAAGCTTAGAGGGATATGAGACAAATGCAGGCAGTTGGAACTGTAGTTGAGGGATGTAGGTCAGCTATGGCAAGTTGGGCTGAGGTGCCTGGTCCCACGCTGTACCACTCTATGATGCCTTATTAACCGCCCCACCCATATTTACCTATCAGTGGCCTGGTCCTGCCTCGCTTCTTTTCAGGCCCCCCCCCATTGCAATCGGGTTTGACCCCGAAACCTCACCTATACATCTTCTCCAGAGAAGCTGCCTGGCCCGCCGAGTTATTCCAGCATTTTGTGTCTATCCCAACATGAAAAGTCACATATCCATTGTCTCCAGAAACGCTGGCTGATCCAGCATCGGCAGTTCCTTGTTTATGCCCTCGTTGTTTAGTGACTAAAAACAACCCAAGCCAACACACTTACCAGTCGCAGGATCAAAGAGCAAGGAGGAAGTTCTCCAGAACCCACAAAACATAAGGGGAACGAGTATAAAATGCAGCACAACGTCTTAAAATTAGCTATTAAACCAGTCTCAGGGCAACATTAAAACTCTCACCTTGTTTGAACTCTCCCAACATTGTATCCAATTTGGTGTCATAGAAAACAAAATGTAAAGAGTGGTTGTAGAACTTAGTGATTGTCTGAAGAGGGACACAGTCATCAGGGTCGACAAAAGCCAAATCTTTCACGTACAGGATGTCAACAATGTTGGATTTCTCGTACTCGTACACGGGGATCCTGGTATAACCCGTCTCCATGATCTCAGACATAGTACTAAAATCCAGGATGGCATTCTTGCTCACCACGAAACAGTCGCGAATGGGGGTCATGACATCCTCCACGGTTTTGGTCCTCAACTCCAAAGCCCCCTGGATCATGTTTAACTCTTCCTTATCCAGCCCATTGTAAGGCCCAGTCACCTTCAACATCTCCAGGATCTTCTCGCGGCTGTACACCTTGCCGATCTCCTGCCCTAGGATAAGGTCCAGCAACTTGCTGATGGGGAAGGACAGGGGGAAAGTGACGATCATGAAGAACTTGGTTAGGTTTATGGTCTTGGCTCCCACCGCCAGGGCGTGTCTGGAGCACAGCGCCTGGGGGACAATCTCACCCAGGATGACGATGCCGATGGTGGAAGTCACCACGGTGACCCAGCCGGAGCCCACCAGCTCGTCTAGCAACACGGTGAGGGTGGTGTTGACCAGCACGTTGCCCAGCAGCAAGGAACACAGCAGGTAGTTGCCCAGCCGGCGGACGGGCTCGATGCACTTGGCGTAGCGGCGCTCGGAGTCGGTGCCACAGTTCTGCACGATCCTCAGCTCCATGGGGTCCAGAGCCATGAGGCCCAGGTTGAGGCCGCTGAACATGCCCGAGAGTGCGAGCAGCAGGATGGTGAGGATGATCTGCAGCCAGAGCGGCAGCAGCGACTCCTTCTGCTCCAGCACCACGATGCGGGTGTCCCTGCCCGGGTGCAGCGCCCACTCCGAGCCGTTCCGGGTGCACAGGACGAACAGCTTGGACTTCTCGTTCTTGCGCAGCGGCCGGACCCGCAGCTCGACGACGGCCGAGGTGTCGCGGTTGACTTCCACATGCCTCATCACCTCGATGTCCTTGGAGCGGTGCTTGCACAGCTCGGCGCTGTCCTCCAACGTCGCTGTGTCGTTGCTGTCGGCGCCGGCCTCCACCTCGGCGAACGCCAGCGTGCTCCAGGTGCGGCCGTCCATTGCGGTGCCGAAGAGCCGCAGCCTCACCTCACTGCCCTCGGTCACCTGTAGCGCGCTGGGCTCCGACAAGGCCGCCGCCTTGGCCACCGAGTTCTGCGGCTCCGCCATCCCCGCCGCGTTCTCCAGCCTCAGACCCGAGATGATGCCGGCGCCGGCCCGGCGCACCGCCGAGTGAAGCAAGACCGCCAGTAGGTAGCAGCAACCCCGCCTCAGCCTCGCCATGTTGTGCCGCTCGGCAGCATCGCTCCCCCCCGCCGCCGCCGCCCACGGCGGACGGACGGCCGCCCCCGCCAACCCCGCCCTCCACCCCTCCCATTGGCCTCGCCCCACGTCGCTCAAACTCCAAACACGCCCATTGGCCCGTTCCCACCTAACCCGCCCTTCCATTGGCTCGTCCGCCCGCCACTCACCGACATCCCGCCCCCACCCACTAATCCCGCCCACCTCCTCTCCACCAATCCAAACCGCACTTCGGTCAAGCCCTCTCATCCATTGGTCTAGCACGCTGTCCATAGAGGCGGAGGCGGGCGGTAAACAAACCAGCCACCAATCAGCGTCCGGACGTTCCGACTTCCCGCCCCCTCCGATCATGCCCCGCCCCCTCCGATCATGCCCCGCCCCCTCCGATCATGCCCCGCCTTCCTCCTCCTCATGGGTCATTGGCATTCATACAAGGTCATATGTGATGAGGACCAAATGTGATGAGAATTAGACCATTCGGCCCATCAAGTCTACTCCGCCATTCAATCATGGCTGATCTATCTATCACCACACACAAATGTGACCTTTGTGACAGAGACTGTCACTCCCGCATTGGTCTCTTCAGCCACAAGCGACGCTGCTCTAGCTGAGGTGTAGAGCAAGCAGCCAACTAGGATGCATCACCCATGGTCAGCCATGACCGATGGGGGCCTAAGAAGAAGAAGTAGATCTATCTCTCCCTCCTAACCCCATTCTCCTGCCTTCTCATAACCTCTGATACCTGTACTAATCTGATTTAGTTAGATTTAGCTCTTAGGGCTGAATCAAGAGATATGGGGATAAAGCAGGAATGGGGTACTGATTTTAGATGATCAGCCATGATCACATTGAATGGCGGTGCTGGCTCGAAGGGCCGAATGGCCTACTCCACCTATCGTCTATTGTCTATAATGGAGACTATTGGCAGTGTCAATACTACGGGGTGTGTAGGAAGGAACTGCAGATGCTGGTTTAAACCGAAGAAAGACACAAAAACACAAAAAGTTGGAGTATTGAATATTTTTTAATATTCATTCATTTGTCTATATCTTAATTTTGTTTATTGTCACGTGTACCGAGGTACAGCAAAAAGCTTTTTGTTATGTGCTAACCAGTCAGCAGGAAGACAATATCTCTCTACATCACCATCCATTTCTCTCCTTTTCCTTTCCCCTGACTCAGTCTGATGAAGGGTCTCGATCCAAAACGTCACCCATTCCTTTTCTCCAGAGATGCTGCCTGTCCCGTTGAGTTACTCCAGCATTTTGTGTCTATCTTCAACCATGGCATATTTGTTCAGTTCCATCGCCAAGACTTTGAACATCATCCAGTCAACCGACTCTAAACAATCCGAGAGTTGTTCTTCTGCCTCCCCTGACCAGCTCTGTGCAGTCCTCACCTCTGGTGGTGCATTCTGCAGTCGCTGTCTATACGCAGGAAGAAAGAGCACAGCCAAGTGGTTGGATTTCCCAAAGTGAGAGCAACAGATGGCGTGTCAGCATCTTTGATGGTGGAATAGCAGTGGTAGAGGGTGTTTGACCCTCTGGTGTTACAGGCCACATGCTGGTGGCAGTTTGGGAATGATTTCTTCAAGTTGGCCTTGTTGAAGTCCCCAGCTAAGATGAGAAAGGCATTGGGGCATGCCGGCTGGTGCTTGTTGACCACGGTGTACACCTCCTCCAGTTACAGAGCAACGTCTGCCTGGGATGGGATGTAGACTGCGGTCACGATGATGGAGGTGAATTCACTCGGGAGGTAGAAGAAGCGGTACTTCACCGCAAGGTATTCCAGGTGCAGGGAGAACAGAGGTTCGACGAGACAGCCACACCTGAACACAAAACCTTAAATCTATGTCCTCTGGTGCTTGGTTCCCCTACTCTGGGTAAACGACTGTGCATCTATTCCTATCATGATCCTGGGTGCCCGATCCAGTAGCTCCAGAACAAACTCAGCTCAATCAGTTGCCTACATTAACTACACCCAGCCTGAGTGAGTGACTCATGCATACCTTGGGGCAAACTGTTTTGTATATGAATTAAAAGTAGAAACAACTTCATTTGATGGTCTTGTCCAGTCTGAGACTTGAGCAATACACTGCCATTAGTGAATAATGACATTATTATTGAATAAACCGGTTATCTTTAAAAGTTCAAAGGTATTTTATTGTCACGTGTACCAATTAAGGTATAGTGAAACTCAATTTACCACACAGTCATACTAGAAAAAGCAACAAGGCACACAATTACATAAAACTACTACATAACTACTTTAGAATGCAAATTCAACTTATTGAAGTGGAAAGATGCCTTGAAGGTGTGGCGGCATATGCAATGAAGAATGAACTGCAACAAAATAGATCGAGCTCTTAAAGAGAGCGGAGTCAAGGGGTATGGGGAGAAGGCAGGAACGGGGAACTGATAGTGGATGATCAGCCATAATCACAGTGAATGGCGGTGCTGGCTCAAAGGGCCGAATGGCCTACTCCTGCACCTATTGTCTCTTGTCTATTGTCTATTTGTAAAACACTGGAGAAGGTGTTTATGTGTGTGTGTGTGTGTGTGTGTGTGTGTGTTTAATATTCAAAGCTTTCTCCTTTTCAAGAATAAGGAAAGGTTAATTGAATGATCAAAACTGAATATTCCATCTATTTCTCATAAATATGACATATAATTCTGCAATATATATTTTTCTTTAGAAATAAAAATTATAACGTATTCCAGCCTATTAATTACTTTCTGGTTTCCTTTCTAATGTAAAAGAGGCCTGCAATGTGCATTCTAAAAATAACAATGAGATAACGGATAATCTTTTTTAATTACCTAAAATCACAAAACTTGTTTGAAACCAGCTTCTCTGTTAGTTTCTTTACTTGTTGGTTATAAAAATAGAAATGGAAAACAATGATTAAAGTTTGTTGTAACCACAGCTTTAATATGAGGCCTTTAACCAAAGGAGAGCAATGAAGTAACATTTCATATGGAGCTACATAGAAGATATTAGAAAGGATGACCAAAATGTTGCTCGCTTTAAGAAACATCTTAAAAGAGTCTAAGGAAATTGGTAATTTGAAGATCATAACCTAATACCTAAGAATACAGTAAGAATATAAAAACATAAGAATTAGAAATAGGATAAGGCCATGTTGCCCTTAGATCCTGCTCTGCCAGCCAATGATCAGGGCAGATCGTCACCCTGAGCACAATTCTCCTTCATATACCTTGATGAACTTAATATCCAGAAATCTATCAGCCTCTGTGTTGGATGTACTCGTTGGCTGAACCTCTGGAGCACATAACTCCCAACATTCACCATCTTCTATGGGAAGAATGTTTTCCCCCTCCCCCTGGGGAGAAGGCAGGAACTGATTGAGAATGATCAGCCATGATCACATTGAATGGCGGTGCTGGCTCGAAGGGCCAAATGGCCTCCTCCTGCACCTATTGTCTATTGTCTATTGCAGTCCGAAATTGCCGAGAGGTACAAATTATGAAGCCAGAGGAAAAAAGTAAGATGGATGGGGAGGGAGTGGGGAGAATGGGTGTGAGTCCAGGTGGGGCATAAGGAAGAGGGGGGTGGGTGGGGAAAGGGGGGCTGTTTGTATGTAGTTACCAAAAATTGGAAAATTCAAAGTTCATACCGTAAGGTTGTAAGCAGAATATGAGGCATTGATCTTCCAGTTTGACTGTGGCTTCACTGGCATTGGAGGGGGCCCAGTTCAGAAAGGGCAGTATGGGAATGCGAAGAGGAGTTAAAATGATTAGCAACCGGGAGATGCAGCAGGCTTTCAATGACTTTGGAACGGAAAAGGTGGTTGGAGTTATGGATTTGTTAAAAAAATGCATTTCATTATGAGAAACGATTTTCAAAAGAACCATTATAAGCATCCTTATATTTAAAATAACCTTATTACCCACAACAAATAATAATCTCTAACTAGCCACTCAGAAAATAACTCTTCCACCATGTTCAAAGCTCTTCAACCCAGTTAGTTCTTCTTTCTCTCTAATTCCATTTAAAAGTACAGTATCTGCACAAGCAACTTTATTACAGTGTCACATCCTAAATACTATTGGATAGATAACATTTAACTGTAGAAATCAAGTTAGAAGCAAAACTGTGTGTTCCATGTAGTTATTAAACATAATTAAAGAGAGCATGTTCTTCAACACTAGAAATTATTTAAGTGGGTTTAATTTGACCCATTACTTCAGACTTTGTGTAATAAAAATTCAAGATGTGGAGATGTTACTATTTAATTTTGAAACATTTCTCACATAATGTGATGCTCATTTTAACCTCATTTCCCAATGTTGTATTAGATCAACTAGGTCACTAATTAAATCCCGATTTTGTGTTGCTTTAGCTGATCTCTCAAGGCAACCCTATTGGTCTGTGTGTTCAATGATATACTTCATCCCAAATTAATTTTCTGAACACATCACCAAGACTGTGTGTCAAATTCAATAATGTCTGGTTGTGGATAAAGGGAGATTGTAGAACCACTTTTAACTGTGATGTCGATGGGGATGGTCAAATAACAAGGTGGAAAGTACTGTTAAGGCAATACATGAAAAACTAGAGGGCATAGGTTTAAGGTTGGATGGCCAAATGTTAAAAGAGATGTGCGGGTAAAAAAAAAATTCACGCAGAGGGTGATGAGCTGCCAGGTGGAGCCAGATATGATGGTAGCTTTTAAGAGGTTTTTGTCTAGGTATATGGGTATGGAGGGATTTCTTGTTTACACTGAAGATAGTAATAAGATGCTGGAGTAACTCAGCGGGTTAGGCAGCATCTCTGGAGAAAAGGAATAGGTGATTAGGTATTTTTAAGATGGAGATTGACAGATTCTTGATTAGTACGGGTATCAAAGGTTGTGTAGAGCAGGCAGGAGAATGGGGTTGTGAGGGAAAGATAGATCAGTCATGATTGAATGGCCAACTTCCACTCCTATGACTGATGAACTTATGAACAATGAACCATTCTACATTTCCTTGATCACCGTCTGCTTTGATCTGTCCTTTTCACACCTTACCCTTCAATATCTCTAGTCTCCCTCTCCCCTGACTCTCAGTCTGAAGAAGGGTCTCGACCCAATTCTTTCTATTCCATGTTCTCCAGAGATGCTGCCTGTCCTGCTGAGTTACCCCAGCACTTTGTGTTCATCTTCCCAGTTCTCCAACCTGCCCACCTGAGGCTTCCAACAACCTGTCCACCTGAGGCTTCCAACAACCTGTCCACCTGAGGCTTCCAACAGCCTGTAGGCGTCTGGCTGTCGTCGCTCGCAGCCAATCGCCGGCAGCGTCTTAAAAACAAAACAAACCCCTCCAAATGTGACGATGGCGCTGATTGGTCGGGAAATAAGTAGGCGGGACATGGGGGTCAGATGTTGGACGGGGGAAAAGAACCAATCGTCGTACAGGATTGCCGGAGTGGGCGGGACCTGGGAGGTGATGGACGGGGCAGCTGACCCATCCCCCAGCGGTGTTTCCGGGGCGGGACATAAGTGGAGTGATGGACGGTGCGGCGGACCAGTCCGCTCGCAAGATTGTCGGGGCGGGCCAGCCAGCGGCCAATCATGTGCGGCGGGCTGAGAAATTGTCCCGCCCCCCCTCCTTTCGACCGCCCCTCCATTGAAACAAGATGGCGCCGACATGGGGACTCTGTGCTGTGGTGATGGCTTTACTATGGCTGGCTTTCTGCAGTCGGGGCCACACTCACTCGGGGACGGAGGAGTACTTGAAGCGGGAACACAGCCTGACGAAGCCCTACCAGGGTAAGAGCTCCTCTCGTGCACTTTACTGTCAGCAAATCCGATAAATTGCTGCCCAATTTTCAGTTGGTGTGTGTTGGCTCTGGAGCAATCACTGGGGAACACCAGTCAACACAGGTTCGCTTGCCTATAGCATGGAAACTTGGTTAGGTCACACCGCCATGGATTCTGATGTACAAAAACACTGAGCATTTGGAGTACTGTTTAAGGGTCTCGACCCGAAACGTCACCCATTCCTTCTCTCCTGAGATGCTGCCCGACCTGCTGAGTTACTCCAGCATTTTGTGAATAAATACCTTCGATTTGTACCAGCATCTGCAGTTATTTTCTTATGCTATTTGGAGTACTGTGTACTGTTCGAGTTGCCACTTATCATTAAGAATATGCAGGATTTGGAGTGGGTGCAGAACATGTTTTACCAAGAAACCAGCATCTGCAGTTCTTTATATCTCACTTTTACCACGATGCTGCTGGGATCGGTGCATGTTAAGAGTTATACAGCATGAGAAAAAGGCCATTTGGTCCAACTTGTTCATGCCATCTGAGGTGTCCCATCTAAGTTAGTGCGTCTTTTCCCACGTTTGGTCCACATCCCTCTTAAAAACCCCAGACACAGAGGAACTGCAGATGCTGGTTTGCAACAAAAGATAGAGTGCTGGTGCAAACCACCATCTCCCATGGCACTTTCTCCTGCAACCACAGGAGATGTAACACCTGTCTCTATACCTGTCGCTCCCTTGTATCCATTCAGGGACCTCGACAGCCTTTCCAGGTGAGACACAGGTTCACATGAACTTCCTCTAATCTTATCTACTGTATTCAATGTTCCTGATGTGGCCTCCTGTACATTGGTAAGACCAAGTGTGGACTAGGTGACTGTTTTATCGAACAGTCTGCCAACGCCCAGGTTGCTAAACATTTTAACTCTCCTTCCTATACCCAAACAGACCTTTCTATCCTGGGCTGCCACTGTTGTCAGAGTGAGGCCCCCTCACAAACTGAAGGAACAGTACCACACTCACACGTTTTGTCTTTCCATCTAACAGGAGCCAGATAGCCTGTCGAGACTTGTGTCCCAAATTGATACTCCCAATATACTGCCACCATTGTTTCCAGCGGGTGTCACCAGCAAATCTGCCCTGGAGGAAAATTCAGGTTTTAACTAATTCACAAACATCATGCAGATGCGTAATATGCACATAGTTCCCCACCTTCAGTTGCAGACTTTAATCTTGGAAAATAGTGCAAAGATTTGTTTCTTTCCAGCTGTTATCAGGCAGAGTGCAGTCCTGTCCTTCCCATATCTATCTCATTGGAGACCTTTTGACTATCTTTAATTGGACTATACACTAAATGCTGTAGCTTTTATCCTGTATCTGTAGACTGTGGATGGCTCGATTGTAATCATGCATAGTCTTTTTTTTGACTGGGTAGCACAACAAAAACCTTTTCACTGTACCTTGGTATACACCGATCAGCCAAAACATTACGACCTGATGAGCCAAAACATTATGACCACCAGCCTAATATGCTGTTGGTACTCCGTGTGCAGCCTCATACGCAGCAGGGTGCGATGCACGGTGTATTATGACACGTTCCTCCTGTGACCACCATTAAAATCTTCTGTGACTTGTGCCACTGTAGACCTTCTGTTGGTTCGGACCAGACGGGATAGCCTTCTTTGCCCTCGCGCATCGATGAGCCTTGGGTGCCCAACACACCGTCGCCGGTTTGTGGTTTGTCCCTCCTCGGACCACTGTCGGTAGGTACTCACCACGGCTGACCGGGAGCACCCCACAAGCCTTGCCGTTTCAGAGATGCTCTGACCCAGTCATCTGGCCATACTAATTTGGCCCTTGTCAAAGTCGCCCAGGTCTTTACTCCTGCCCATTTCTCCTGCATCCAACACATCAACTTCAAGAACTGACTGTTCACTTGCTGCCTAATATATCCCACACCTTGACAGGTGCCATTGTAACAAGACAACCAATGTTATTCACTTCACCTGTCAGTGGTCATAATGTTTTGGCTGATTGGTGTATGTCACAATAATAAACTAAACTAAACAAAGCATGCCGACTCTTATATACTGTCTTAGTGTACTATTCCTGTACTTGTACTTAACTAAGATTCTGTTTATAGTACTACATTTACTGAGCTGTACGCAAAAAAGAAATTTCACTGTACCTCAGTGACAATAAAGTACCATTGAACTATTGAAACATCAACTATCCATGTTCTCCAGAGCTGCTGTTTTACCCGCTGAGTTACTCCAGCATTTTGTGTCCTTTTTTTCCCTCTAAAGCTTTTCTATCCATGTACCTGTCCAAATGTCCTTTAATTGTTGTTATCGTACTACCTCGACAACCTCCTGTGGCAACTTGTTCCATATACAGACCCCAGCTTCCGTGTGGAAAACGATGTCCCTTGGGTTCCAATTAAATCCTTCCCCTTAAACCAATATCATGACATTAAGGAGAGGTTGGACAAATCTGGATTGTTTTCTCAGACGTTTGAGGGGTTATCTGATAGGTATATAACATTATGAGAGAGATATGATAGGCAGTCAGAATCTATTTAACAGATGGAAATGTAAAAGATTAGTGGGTATAGTTTGAAGGTGAGGGGCAAAGTTTAAAGAAGATATGCAGGGCAGGTTTTTCACCAGAGTTGTGGGTGCCTGGAACATGCTGTCAGGTGGTGAAGGCAGATACAATTATGGAGTTTAAGAGGCTTTTAGATAGGCACATGAATACACAGGGATATGGATTGTGCAGGCAGTGGAGATTAGGTTAACTTGGCATCATGTTTGGCACAGACATTGTGGGTTGAAGGGCCTGTCCCTGTGTTGTACCTGAGCTTTGGAGAGGCTGTAATAAAAAAACAGGTTTACAGTCATACCAAAATTATGTTTAGCCAGGCAATTTGTGAGAAAATTGATCTTTAAAAAAAGAAAATTCCACATAAACTGTGCACCTTTTGCTGTGGAAAATTATTCATGTTCTTTTACTTATTATGTAGTCATCTTTTATTAAAATGATTCACATGAGCGACTATAGTCATCAAAAGCATTGTGATTGTGAGTGACGATCCCAGATCCAATCCTACTCCATGCGATTGCCCAAAGCATCTGTCATTAATTTGCAGGAAACGTGATTTCTCTTTCATGCATAAAGTTTGTTATCCTGTTAATAATTACCTAGCTTTGTATAAAGTTTAGTGTGTGCAAGTTTTAAATGTTGCTGGTGGAGATGGACTTTTGGGCAAAGTCTAGCTGAATTTCGTGTCTAAAAATGTTCTCTCCTTCAATGTCCAAAATGTAGCCAGTGTCACTTAAAACCTTTGCATTAGCCAATAGCCAAGCGTGTGTCCCTATGTTCTCCCCTCCCTGATGTAACTGAGACCCATGTAATCTATTTTTGACTCCTTAGCTCAAAAAAGTTTGTAAAAATACCCACCATTGTCTTATCTTTTATTCATTATTCCATATCTCTACATCATCGTCTATATTTCTCGTTTCCCTTATCCCTAACCAGTCTGAAGAAGGGTCTCGACCCGAAACATCACCCATTCCTTCTCTCCAGAGATGCTGTCGGACCCGCTGAGTTACTCCAGCTTTTTGTGTCTACTTGTAAATACCCACCTCCACTTGGCAGCTTGAGGCTCCAGTGGGATGTGTTCAAGAGGCTGACTTGAAGAAAGCTGTTGTGTACTCAGTTGCTTAAACACTTATGCTTTCTTTCCTTTTAGGTTTGGGAGCTTCAAGTTCCGGTACTTTCTGGGACATGAGTGGAAACACAATGGTGACCGCTCATTATGTACGGCTCACCCCCGACCTGCAGAGTAAACAGGGAGCCATCTGGAACCGCATAGTAAGAGTTGATTTTGATTACACTTTTAGAGGGGTGGAAAATGAAATGCATGGATAACTGATGGCGTCAAATGCTCCTGTTCAGCTTGAGCATGGGTTAGGTGTAAAGAAAAGCTTCCCCCTGCACACTGGACCAGGGCATGAAGGAGAGGATGCCTCCCCCCAATGTTGTCCCAATAAACACTCGCAGGGCATGGGTTAGAATCAGAATAACCAATAGGCGCAGTCATGCTCCCTCCACACTGTCTCATCAAAAGATCTTGGGACAAGTACTATAAGAAAATAACTGCAGATGCTGGTACAAATCGAAGGTGTTTATTCACAAAATGCTGGAGTAACTCAGCAGGTCAGGCAGTATCTCAGGAGAGAAGGAATGGGTGACTTTTCGGGTCGAGACCCTTCTTCAGACTGATGTCAGGGGGGCGGGACAAAGGAAGGATATAGGTGGAGACAGGATGATAGAGGGAGATCTGGGATGGGGGAGGGGAAGAGAGGGACAGAGGAACTATCTAAAGTTGGAGAAGTCGATGTTCATACCACTGGGCTGCAAGCTGCCCAGGCGAAATATGAGGTGCTGTTCCTCCAATTTCCGGTGAGGCTCACTATGGCACTGGAGGAGGCCCATGACAGATAGGTCAGACTGGGAATGGGAGTTGAAGTGCTTGGCCACCGGGAGACCAGTTTGGCCAACGCAGACCGAGCGTAGGTGTTGAGCGAAGCGATCGCCGAGCCTGCGCTTGGTTTCGCCGATGTAAATAAGTTGACATCTGGAGCAGCGGATGCAACAGAACAAGTACTGTGCGGTTCAAATAAACAGTTAAGTTCTGTCTGCAATGTCTTGCCAAAAACTCCCAGGATAGTTCGATATGGGATAATGCTACCTCTAAGATGTCTCATCAAGCTACCTGTGGCTTTGATTAGACTGTGGAACTGGGGAAAGGATACCTGCAGTGCTCAGTACTTGAAGGTCGGTGTACTTTTCTTCCGGGGTGTACTGTTCTTCCTTGGGCTGTGTTCACCGTTTACTGTCTCCAAAGCCTGCATATGATTCTCTGTCTCTCTGCAGGCTTGCTTGATGCGAGACTGGGAGGTGCAGGTACACTTCAAAATCCATGGGCAAGGAAAGAAGAATCTGAACGGTGATGGGATTGCAGTGTGGTACACCAAAGATCGCATGCAACCAGGTACAGTGTCGAAACTAGGAGGGAACCTGCCGCTCCTCCAAACCTTGCACTGACTTCGATAGCTGCAATGTAAAGGCAGGAGAAAAAAGATCACCAAATCAAAGGTCAATCATCTGCACTTCACTCTGCCTCAGAAAAGCACTCGATATAATCAAAGACGTCCCACCCCATGTCACATTCCTCCTTCTTCCTGCTCCCTTCCGGCAAAAGATGCAGAAGCTGAAAATGGCACACCACCAGACTCGGGAACAGCTTCTTCGCCTCTGTTATCAGGCTTCTGAATGGTCCTTCCATAAGCTAGGGTAGTGATCGATTCACCTCTACTGTTCAGCAGACATTGGACTTTGTCTCTGAAACTGGTGCATTTTGCTCTGTCTATTGTACTTGAGTTTGACTTGATTGTATTTAGGTACAGTATTATCTGATTGGATAGCGGGCAAAACAAAGCTTTTCACGGTACCTCGGTACACGTGACAAACTATACCTATACTCTTCCTGTTTTCTGCACCAGAGTGGATGGCCATCAGACTACTTAATTCTCCTCTCATAAGCTTGAGGGCAGTCCAGACCTCCCAGCCTACCTCATCGTGGTCTATGTGTTTTTAAAAATCTGTACTTGTTCTGTAACAGTAATGCAGAAGACTGTAGCACTCTATGTGTAGGAAAGAACTGCAGATGCTGGTTTAAATCGAAGGTAGACACAAAATGCTGGAGTAACTCAGCGGGACAGGCAGCATCTCTGGCTATTTGGGTGCCCTTGCTTTCCCTCTCTCTCCATCCCCTCCCCCTTCCCAGTTCTCCCACCAGTCGTACTGTCTCCGACTACGTTCTATCTCTGTCCCGCCCACTCCCCTGACATCAGTCTGAAGAAGGTCTTGACCCGAAACATCACCTATTCCTTCTCTCCAGGGATGCTGCCTGTCCCTCTGAGTTACTCCAGCATTCTGTGTCGACTGTTGCACTATATTCTGCACCTGGCATTTTACACTTTGCATTACCTGTTATGCTTGGGCTAACAGGTTAGATGTTCCTCCTATCTCCTCCTTTCTCAAATAACCCACCTCTCATTCTTCCAAACTCTCATGTGTCAGATGTGGTCTGCTTAATTTCTCCTTCTAATACACATACCCCCCACCCCCTTCCCAACCGTATCCCAGGAATCGTTCTTCTAGACCCCCAAAGTCCCTGTTTCGATGCCACAGCTGGCTTTGTTCATTTGGAATGGGTGAGTTGATCAACAAGAGGAGCCCTGTGTCGTGAGCAAGGTTCTCCTGTCTCCTCTGGCCGTTAATGGTCCCCCCAATGCTGAAAGCGATTGTCAGTTGTACTGAGGATCTTGGGCAGGCTGTTGATTGAGAACTACCTGTTGTCTTGCAACAGTCAGTGCCATCGAGGCAAGGTTGGGGAAAGGCACTTTATGTTCTAGGAGAGGCGATGGGGAAAGATAACAGATGGTTCAAATTTCCTTCTCCAGGTTCAGTTTTTGGAAGTAAGGATCTCTTTTCCGGACTCGGAATATTCTTGGATACCTACCCAAATGAGGAGAAACAGCACGAGGTGTGTACTGGATCAACATTCATGATCACGTAACGTGATGTGTTCTACGGGACATGTGCCCCCCACAAATAACACGGTCTCTCTTCTGCCCTTGCATTTAAGCTCCTTTTAAACCCCCCCCCCCCCAGGTGTTTGTCATAATAAAACGTTCAAGCAGTAATTGCCTCGCTGAGAAATTAAAAAAATGTTTTTCCTGTTAAAACGGCTTTAAACACGGCAGCGATGGTGAGAATCAGATTCGGAAGCATTTGTCATGAATTCAGAAATTAAGCAGGGGAACGAGCTTGCTAGCACTCGCACATGAGTGGTGGAGGTATAAACCTTTACCCTTCTTGTTAATAACCACCTGAGTGAGAGTGCTGTTGCTTAAACAACTAATTTTAGGGCTTGCCTGGACCCTAATGGCTGAATGGCTTCCCTCTGTTGTGAGCTTCTTTAATGCACACCTACCTGTATGATGTGACCAGTTGCTTCTGAGTTGTGCTATAACAGTCTAGTTTAGTTTTTAGTTTAGTTTAGAGTCACAGCGCACAAACAGGCCCTTTGGCCCACCGAGTCCGTGCCAATCAGCGATCCCTGAACACTAACACTACCCTACAAACGCTAGGGACAATTTACAATTATATCAAGCCAATTAACCTACAAACCTGTACATCTTTGGAGTGTGGGAGGGAACTGGAGATCCAGGAGAAAACCCACGCAGGTCACGGGCAGAATGCACAAACTCCATACAGACAGCACCCATAGTCAGGATCGAACCCGTGTCTCTGGTGATGTAAGGCAGCAACTCCACCGCTGTGCCACCATGCCAGTCGGCAAAGTAAAATGTATCTGCAGTGTATAAATAACTTTTTAGTTCTTAAGAACTTTTGATAAACCTACATTTTTAGAACTTTATGGTTAGAAACCTATGCGCAAATCAGTAAAAATGCAACCATAAATGTACATAAGTTAATCAGCAAGGTCCATTAAATAACAACATTTTGCATTTAAAATCCCTGAAGAAAGATAAACATGCATTGATCCCATCTCTGAGATCATCACATTCCTGCATAATTGATGACATTTTGAAATGCTTTATAGGTCAAGTAGATAGCTTACAGACATTGATGTGCACGTAGACAAACAGATGTGAGGTGCACCATTTCATCATGGGGAGAGACTAGCTGGGACTATAGGTTAGTCTTTTGCCAATAGAAGTTATTTTCACCTCGGATTTCTACTGTGCAACATTCCCCCAGTGCAAGCAGTCGGTGTAGTTTCCCAGCTCCAGTCCTGAACTAGGCTTGAGGTTAGACACAAAATGCTGGAGTAACTCAGTGGGACAGGCAGCATCTCTGGAGAGAAGGAATTCCTGCCTGTCCTGCTGAATTACTCCAGCATTTTGTGTCCATCTGTGATTTAAACCAGCATCTGCAGTTCCTTCCTACACATCTGGACTTGAGGTTATTCACTTGTAATTCGGGGTGAAGAGTGGAAACGAGTGAGACGAGACCTAGTGGCTTTGAGACGCTGAGAAGGTCTAAGGTGAAAAGTCACATTGTTGATTTTAAGTACAATGAAGAATACTGGTGGCAGGGTGTACTTCCTAATACAAATAAGTTGGGGAGGAGAGAGAATGGCACAGAATTGGAGGAAGGACAGTTTTCTATTGGGGAAACAGCTAAGCACTCCATATCGTGAATTGCTTTCCATCAGTGTCATTTGAGCTTGTGCAGAATGAAAGGAATATAATTCTTCAGAAGGAGAGTGTGGTTGTTTTTGACTGTTTATAGTTATAGGACTTGTTCTCTGTCCTGGTCTCCTCATACCTGTGTTTGCAGTACCGACAACCTGAGTGAATGTGACCTGGACATTGGGTTTTGGCAGTGGATAATACACCAATCAGCTAAAACATTATGACCATTGACAGGCGAAGTGAATAACATTGATTATCTTGTTGCAATGGCACCTGTCAAGGGGTGGGATATATTAGGCGGCAAGTGAACAGTCAGTTCTTGAAGTTGATGTGTTGGATGCAGGAGAAATGGGCAGGAGTAAAGACCTGAGCGACTTTGACAAGGGCCAAATTCTTATGGCCAGACGACTGGGTCAGAGCATCTCTGAAACGGCAAGGATTGTGGGGTGCTCCCGGTCAGCAGTGGTGAGTACCAACCGACTGGTCCGAGGAGGGACAAACCACAAACCGGCGACAGACAGGGTGTTGGGCGCCCAAGGCTCATCGATGCTCGAGGGCAGCAAAGGCTATCCCGTCTGGTCCGAACCGACAGAAGGTCGACTGTGGCACAAGTCATAGAAAATTTTAATAGTGGTCACGGGAGGAATGTGTCACAATACACAGTGCGTTGCACCCTGCTGCGTCTGGGGCTGCACACGGAGGACCAACAGCATATTAGGCAGGTGGTTATAATGTTTTGGCTCATCGGGTCATAATGTTTTGGCTGATCGGTGTACATCCGTAGTGCATTAAACGTTGCATGCAATGTGCATGTGTAAAGGATGATGGAGCAAACTAACACCAAGTGTAGCTGGTGCATGCATGAGCTTTGTCAGTCTCTGCTTGCTGATCCAGAAGACGGTCTATGTACTCGTAAACAGTACAGTGTGATTTGACTGGATAGCTTGCTGACAAGCACATCGTTGTATCTCTGTACACGTGATGGTAGTTTATAACAGAGATTCAGCATGGAAACAAACTCACCGAGTCCGCGCTGACCATCGATCACCTGTTCACACTAGTTCTATGTTATCCCACTTTCTCATCCACTCCCTGCACACTAGTGCCAATTTACCTACAAACCCACACCTCTGGGATGTGGAAGGAAATTGTAGCAGCCCGATCGCACCCGGGTCTCTGGCTCGGTAAGGCAGCAGCTCTACCAGCTGCACCACTGTACAGCCCTGATAATAACATTAAACTCAACTAATAATCAAGGAAGGAGATACTGCTGCAAGTGCATGGTTCATTGTTCTGTTTCGGTAAATATGACAATTTAAACACTGTTGACTTTCTTGAGTTTGAATTGTTTTTGGACACCTTTTCCATTCCATGGTCCATTTGAAAAATATTTATAAGGTCATGCTCCGACATTTCCTTTCCTAATAACAAACCCCCCATAAAAGTCGCAACTCCAACTGTCAGAGGGATTGGTCCTATGATTCCTCTTTGCTGTGCTTCCAAGGCGATTGTCACTGTTGCTCTTTGATGGCTATAACTGGGTTTAGTGGCTGGAGTGGATCTGACCAGCACTCCAGGTGTGTTTCAACAGAATCATTTTGTTTGCTCAATCCTGTTTCAGTCCTGAATGTGACCAGGATTTACCCTTGAAAGTGATTATAGGAACAGTTAGAAATTAACAATTTGAATATGTGCTGTTTAATGTAAATTATCAATTTTCTGACTTGCATGATTTAAAATTAATAGTCACTGCATGAAGTCACACTTGTGATCAATTACTGTAATTCCTTGCCAGAAAATGGAACCCTTGGTCAACCTTCAGGGATTGATCTGAGAAATCTGTCTGCATATTCACTGCCTGTAAACGCACAGCTAGTCCCAAAGAGGCAGTTGGCTATTTGCAGGAAATGCATGCTAGTTTGAAAGTGATGATAAGTTATTGAAATACCTGTTTTATCTCACGTTGCTACTGTTTGCCATTATTCCTGGGATGTGCAGTCTAAGAAGAGGAGATATACGCCTTCTACTCAGGTAGTTTTGTGTTCCAGTTTCCAATCTTCATGCTCCATTGCATATGTTAATTTCTTCTTTGCCAACGAGTGAATGTGTGTTTTTTGCCTGTGTTTCATCTATAATTGTTTTCTTAAATCATCCAGGTTTCTAAGCTTTGTTTTTGTTTTGCTGTGCAAAATTCTCTTGTCATTCCAGTGTCTAGAGAGAGCAATTCCGGAGGAGTTCCACGCTCTGCTTTGAGAAATTTGGGTCTTTGATCGTAGGGATTTATAAAATCATGGGGAATAGTGGACAGAGTCTGTTACTCAGAGAGAGGACATAGGCACACCGTGGGGTGGGATCTGGAGAGGAAGAATGTTACATTAAAATACATTGCGTTCAAGCATTACATTGTTTAAATATTCCTTAAGTAAAACTGGAACCTGTGCTCCAGGATTTACCTTTAGTTTTGTGTGTGTTGGGTGTGTGTGTGTGTGTGTGTTGTGTTTGTGTGTTGTGTGTGTGTGTGTGTTGTCAAGTCAAGTCAAGTCAAATTTATTTGTCACATACACATACACGATGTGCAGTGAAATGAAAGTGGCAATGCCTGCGGGTTGTGCACAAAAAGAATTACAGTTACAGTTACAGCATTTAAATTAAAGTTAATAAGTTACTATTAGTGTCGACAAAAATTTAGTCTCTGGGGTTATAAAAGTTGACAGTCCTGATGGCCTGTGGGAAGAAGCTCCGTCTCATCCTCTCCGTTTTCACAGCGTGACAGCGGAGGCGTTTGCCTGACCGTAGCATCTGGAACAGTCCGTTACTGGGGTGGCAGGGGTCCCTCATGATCTTGCTTGCTCTGGATCTGCACCTCCTGATGTATAGGTCCTGCAGGGGGACGAGTGTAGTTCCCATGGTGCGTTCTGCCGAACGCACTACTCTCTGCAGGGCCATCCTGTCCTGGGCAGAGCTGTTCCCAAACCAGACTGTAATGTTGCCGGACAGGATGCTCTCTACAGCCCCAGAGTAGAAGCAATGAAGCAATGTGTGTGTGTGTGTGTTGGGTGTGTGTGCTAATTACTGGGTGTAATTGAGGACTTTTGCGTTTAACATTCTGATTTTGGCTTCATAGCGAATCTTCCCGTATATTTCGGCAATGGTGAACAACGGGAGCTTGTCTTACGATCACTCGCGGGACGGCAGGCCCACGACCATCGGAGGATGCACGGCCCTTGTGAGAAATCTCAACCACGACACCTTTGTTGTGATCCGTTACCTGAAGAGAAGACTCACGGTGAGTGCGAGCAAGGAATCCCGGCCTCCAGCTGTTTGCAACTCTTCCAGAAACAAATAGAACATCCACTGCGGTGGCGCAGCGGTAGAGATGCTGCCTTACAGCACTCTGGTTCCATCCTGACTACGGGTGCTGACTGTACGGAGTTTGTACGTTCTCCCCGTGACCTGTGTGGGTTTTCTCCGGTTTCCTCCCATACTCCAAAAGACGTACAGGTTTGTAGGTTAATTGGCCTGATATAAATGTTAAAAAATTGTCCCTGCGTACAGGATCAAGTTAATGTGCGGGGATCGCTGTCAGCGTGGACTCGGTGGGCCGAAGGGCCTGTTTACGCGCTGAATCTCTAAACTTTAACAAAAAACAGTACAGCACAGGAACTGTCCTTTTGGCCCACAATGTCCGTGCCAAACATGATGCCAAGACCAACTGTTATCTTCCTGCACATGATCCATATCCCCCCCCATTCCCTCCATATCTATGGGCCTATCCAAAAGTCTCTTAATCGTATCTGTCTCTACCACCACCCCGGCAAGGTGTTCCAGGTGTCCAGCCCCCTCTGGGTTTTTAAAAGAAAAACCTTGCCCTGCACATCTATAAACTTTGCCCGTCTCCCCTTGAAGCTACTCCCTCTAATATTTGATATTTCTACCCTGGGCATAAAAGGTTCTTCACTTTCTCTACTTTCGGGTTAAAAACGGCATCTGCAGTTCATTCCCACACATGGATGTGATGCCGATAATTAGCCCCCGTCTCGGCTTTTCACTTTGCCATTCACCCCAGGTTTAGATGGAAGCCGTTCTGTTACGGGGAGTTTAACCTTGACTGTGGCCAGGCTCTGCAGAAAACATTATAGCCCATTGATGGATGTTTTTCATTTGCAGGTAATGATTGATATTGACGGCAAGAATGAGTGGAAAGACTGCATTGATATCGCTGGCATCAGGCTGCCAATGGGTTATTATTTTGGTGCTTCTTCGGCCACTGGAGACTTGACAGGTCTGTTTCTTTCCTCCTTTCCCTCATCTTCATATTTTGGGAATTGCTTGAGAAAGAAAGGGTGACTGATGGTCTCTGTGGAGTCTTTGCTCTTGTGACATCTCAAAAAAAAACAACTTTATATTCAACGACGCAGCTTTTGTAGTTTGGATGTGGGAGGAAACCGGCTGTCACAGGGAAAAAGGGGAGACTCCACACAGGCATCACCCAAGGTCAGAATCAAACCTGTAGCTGGGGCAGTGAGGCAGCAGCTCTACCAGTTGTGCCACTGTGCTGGCCTGTGGTGTGGGACACCTGAAACCACAATCTCTTGAGTAGTTAGGGTTGCCAACTTCCTCACTCCTAAATACAGGACAAGGTGATGTCACTGCCCCGCGCCCCACGTGAACTCACCCAGCCAGCGGCCACGTGCTCCCGCTCCACCAATGGCGGCTGCCATTGGTGGAGCGGGAGCACGTGGCCGCTGGCTGGGTGAGGTCACGTGGGGCGGTGACGTCACTCTTTGTCCCTTATTTGGGAGTGAGGAAGTTGGCAACCATACTAAAACGGGACAAGGGCGGTCCCGTACGGGATAATTTAGCCCAAAATACGAGATGCCCCGGCTAATACGGGACGGTTGGTGACCCTATGAGAAGCTGTGCTACCCATTGACTCATAGAGTAATGTGATGGGAGGGTTGTTATCTAATCCCTCCTGTGGACTTTGGATGTTAAGTCGCCGTTGGAAGTGATAGCCTCTAACCCGTGATTTGAACTTTGCAGATAATCACGATATTATATCAGTAAAGGTCTATCAGCTAACGGTGGAAAAATTGCCTGACGAGGAGGAAGAGGATGAGGAGGTGTTGATCCCCAGTGTGGACAACTTCAGCTTGCTAGGAGGTAAGTCAAAACACCCCAATTTCCCATTAAAATTATAAAGGGACTGGGCAAGCTGGATGCAGGAAAAATGTCCTCAGTCTGAAGAAGGGTCTCGACCCGAAACGTCACCCATTCCTTCTCTCCCGAGATGCTGCCTGACCTGCTGAGTAACTCCAGCATTTTGTGAATAAATAAAAATGTTCCCAATGTTGGGCGAGTCCAGAACCAGGGGCCACAGTCTTAGAATAAAGGGCAGGCCATTTAAAACTGAGGTGAGAAAAAACTTTTTCACCCAGAGAGTTGTGAATTTGTGGAATTCTCTGCCGCAGAGGGCAGTTGAGGCCAAATCACTGGATGAATTTAAGAGAGAGTTAGATAGAGCTCTGGGGGCAAGTGGAATCAAGGGATCTGGGGAGAAGTTGGGCACAGGTTACTGATTGTGAATGATCAGCCATGATCACAATGAATGACGGTGCTGGCTCAAAGGGCTGAATGGCCTCCTCCTGCACCTATTTTCTATGTTTAACAGTGAGTGCGTAGCAGAACCCACCAGTAGAACCTGAAACAGTTGGTCACAGCTTCAGTTATGCTACATTAACTTATGTTGTGAAATAATGTTGTTGCTTAAATTTAAGTGACAGTCAACCTTGTGTAGTGGTGCAGAAAATTCTTCATTTTAAGGAAGTCTTTTAAATTGCAAAGTGAGCACTGATCAGTGTACTAAACGAGGGACTCTGTAATGAGAAGAATTTTCCCTCTGCCTTTGCAGTGCCCCTGTCGCAGTGACAGGGAGCGACTGAAATGCTCACAGCTGTGCCATCACTCACTCCCCTGTACGTTGAAGTTGACATCTTTGGACAAATGTAAATACACCTGTGGTGCATGAACAGATCCAGACAGACCAAAAAAGTGCTGCCACATATTGTGATTAACACAAAAGTGAAGCGTCTGCATTCTGTTTCTTTTTCTCGCGTGCAATAACTACCTTAATGTTCAGGTTTATTATTGCTACATGTACCGTGATACAGTGAAAAGCTTGGTTCTGCATGTTATCCAGATTAGTCATACAGTGTGGAAACAGGCCCTTCAACCCAAAATGCCCACATCGACCAACATGTCCCACCTGCCTGCGTTTGGCCTATATCCCTCTAAACCTGTCCTATCCATGTACCTGTCCATATGTTTCATTAACGTTGTGATACTACCTGCCACGACTAACCCCTCTGGCAGCTCGTCGCATACTCCCACCACCCTCTAGTGAAAAGGTCACCCCTCAGGTTCCTATTAAATCTTTCCCCTCTCACCTTATACCTATGTCCTCTGGTTCTCGATTTCCCCGACTCTGTGCAAGAGACTCTGTTCGTCTACCCGATCTATTCCTCTCATGTAAGATCACCCTTCATCCTCCTGTGCTCCAAGGAAGAGTACCAGCCTACTCAAGCACTCCCCATAGCTCAGGTGCTCGAGTCCTGGCAACACTCTCTTAAAGTTTCTCTGCACCCTTTCCAGCTTGACATCTTTCCCATAACATGGTGCCCAGAACTGAACACAGTATTCTAAATGCACCCTCACCAACGTCTCATATAACTGTGCAACATGACCTCCCAACTTTTGTCCTGCTCATGTTAATCTTCCCAAATTGCAACACCTCGTATTTCTCTGCATTAAATTCCATCAACCATTCTTCAGCCCTACTGACCCTGCTGCAATTTATGACAACCATCTTCACTATCTACAATACCACCCACATTAGTGTCTGCAAATCCCTTGAGGGAGGAGGAATACTGGGGTGGGAAAGGTCTTTGATTTTGGCCTATGTATACGATTTACCTTGACAACACAGTTTTTCGCTGTATCTTGGTACGCATGACAATAATAAGCCAATACCAATCACAGTAAAGCAGGGATTGAGTTTAAGCAGAATGGTTAGCAGATGATCGATGCCTGGTTATACAAGCATTAGATTTTAGCTTCTGTTTTTGGCACCATTCGCGACACGGCCGAAGGCTGAGGTTCTTTCTCCAGAAGGGCGCCTAACACTATCCTTATCAGAGCAGCCCCCTCCCCAAGCCAATCATAAGCCTCCCCCCCCCTGTCTGCAGTGTTTCTGTGCTACTAGCGGCAGGAGGTGCGGGTGGTCGACCCAACTATTGCTGTTGTGTTGTTTGCCAACGATACGCTTTCCCATAGAATGGCCTTGAAGACTGTGTTCCCAGGCAATGATCGCAGATAACGTGTCTTGAAACTTGTTTTCGAAAGGCGATGGAATTTAGGGCTGCCAACTTAGCTGATAACTCCATTTTGCATTTTGGGCTGAAATTGTCAGTTTAACCCTTGCACTACACCCCCTAGTTCTAGATTTCTCACCTGGGGCAAGCATCTCTAAGGCTGGCAGTGGGAATATACAGGAGAATTTGCAAAGAGATTATAAAATGACATTGTTTGGCAGGGATGTTTGCAACCCAACTTTTCTAGTGTGATGTGTCACCAATGTCTGAGGTGGAGAATGCTGCTAATTTGATCATTGATTTGAGCAGATGATCTGGAATCTGAGCCGATGAGTGGCGTGACGTTGTTCTTCATCAGCTTTTTCTCGCTCGTGGGTCTCATGGTGCTTGGGGTGATTGGAATCATCGTCTTCCAGAAGTGGCAGGAGCACAGCCGTAAACGCTTCTACTGAGGCCCTTGTGGAGAAGGGGACCGTGGCCACCGCTGGGAACCACAGGGCTTGGGTTGACTTTCCCTCAACGGGGACGATTGTTTCCACTGGCATCTGCACCAACTTGGCTCTTCAATGTTACTCTTGTGCACAGCTAACTACTGGGCCTTGTTGATGCACCTGGGCAGTTCGTCCCCACTTGCACAAGGCAATTGTATGGTTTGGAAGAGATAGTGAAGACTTCCATCACATCTAGGTGAAGGCACTGCAGAAAAATAACCCCATTGGAGGACAAAGGGGAAGGAAGAGTTTTTACAACATCCGTCACTCGCTGAACAAGTTCACACTGTTGCAAGTTGTTAATGGAATATTGGGATTACTGACCTCCTCTAATCACCACAGAAGAGGCATATTGAAGAGGCATATTGAAGAGGCATATTGTGCTCTGCAAGGATCTTTTGAGTTGATAAACAAACCACTGCCAGCAATCACAAGGAAAACTGAAATGAGGAAGGTCATTTTGTGACTTCCTCTTTTTCTTCAGACCCAAAAGGACATGTACTATGCGGAGTAGATACTGCCGTGCCTTGCAGTGTGAGTTTATTTACTTTCAGCTGTGTTTATTTTACAGGAAAGTGAGAAGAGGCACTTGAAATGTTTCATGATCAATGTTAAAATTAGACATTTTTAAAAAGTGTGTGGGGGATGGGGCAGTCTAATGTTTTGTGCTGGTGATTTAAACGTTTCCCTGTGATGGAAATAAGATTTCTGTTTTGATAATGCATCAGAATAAAAAGCATCAGCTGGAAGTTGGAAGGTAGGCGGAACTGGCGACCAGCTCCTTTTGGTACAAGTGTTTGCTTCCCGTGTTACCTCCTTGCACAGTGAAGGGTGAGGTACACTGCTGAGGGGATGTATTTAGGTCTTACTGTGGCTGCTTTCACTGTGCTTGGCACTTTGAAACCCCATCTCTACCCCAGCCTGCTGTTTGTATTGAGGGCAGTGCTATTACTGAGTACTACTACTCTTGCCACTACTGAGTTACAGAGAGCACTGGGCAGTTTGCTGGTCCCTGCTTCCCGATGTATTAACCATGTTTGTATTTTGGGAATGGTAGCACAGAAAACATGACCATTTGCCTGGCGTGGTTGACATTTAAGTGGCTGCTCATCTAAACCAGTGCAACCAGCACATCATCTGGAGAGCAAGCATATGGGTACAATAGACTGGTACATGGATAAGACAGGTTTAGAGGGTTACGGGGCCAAGCATGAGCAGGTTGCATTGGTGTAGATGGGGCATGTTGTTCGGCATGGAAAAGTTGGGCCAAAGGGCCTGTTTCCACGCTGTATGACTATGATTCTACAACAGTAAGAAATCACTTGCATGAGTAAATCAACAGTGCACAGTATGGCAGTTGACATCAGTGCTGGAATAGGGTTAAAGACTAAATTACGCCTTAAGCACTCAGCTGCCACATTTAACACACTGGCAATGACTGATTTGTCATTGTCCTCTTATTCCAGATTTTTATACTCTGCCAGCACCATTGTCCCAGTGTTTGGCTGCATTACACTCCCCTCCACTCTTAACATACAGATATTTTCACACACTATAACTGATAGTAATTTAACAATGGAATGAAGCATTTCACAATATTGGTCCAAAAAAAAAATTTGTCTGTGAAATAGTCTGAGCGTGTGGCATGGAGACATAATAACTCTAGAGATTACAAAAGTAGTAAGACTTTATCTGTTGGTTTATACTATATTCCAACACTCCATTTCAAATTCAATCTTGCTGTGATTTTAAAGGGGCTTGCTGCTATAATCCACAAGGTTCCAATCGTCCTCTCCCTCTCTTGACCATGGGTGGCGCTTTATAGTTAAGACTTGCATTTATATAGCACCTTTCACTCCGTGAAGTACCTTGGAATGTAATGACAGTTGTGTAAGAAAGCTCCGAAAACTAACAATGTAATCATGGCCAAGTAATCTCATGTGGCACTTGATGCAGGAGCCAGTTTACACTGTGTTGTGCTAATTAGCAGGGCAACCGGAAATGTTCCCCAATCATACCGTGGGTCTTGAAGTTTAGATTCTGTCCCACTCCAGGAGCCCACCGTAATTTAGACTGCAATCATAGATAAAGAGTGGCATCTCTGGTCCTCGCCTGCAAAGAAAATCTCAAACTATACAAACCTGAGAGTGCATGGGTAAAATTCCATGGAGGTGGTTGTCCTTGAAGTCAAACTGTCTTTTGTGTTCTGATCATCTTAAGTTCTGTGACAGGCGACAAATTGGACATGGTCCACCTTGATCTTCCAATCCCACCTGCCAAAGTCACTGCAGATAACCGCTCCCATTATTCAGTGGTATCTGTGAGCAGCTTAGTTACTGAGTGCCCAATTGGTGAGTGTTGATTGGAGTTGCAGATGGAGATGCACTGGAGAATGTACAAAGCTGTTACTGTGTCCCTGGCTCTGCCTATGTGTTTTAACAAAGTAAGAGCAGAGTGTAGATATGAAATTTATTTATGTTCACTTTTAGTGGTAATGTTAAATTATTAAAAGTTATGCAGAAAGTACCATGTATTAGGGAAGAATAGCTCTCCCAAAGTGTTTATACTACTGAACTTCAGAAAAGTTTCAATGGTTAATTTTGTTTGTATATCCTTTGATTGAAAAGTGTGTGCATCATATCAGAGGTGTTAGCAGTCCTTGTTCACACAGCATGACTCAGTTAAATGGTGCACATGAAATTGGAAAATACTTGCACAAAGCCCATCTACTGCCTTTAGGATGTAGAAGCAAAGAACTGCAGATGATGGTTAATGCACAAAAGGACAAGAGTGCTGGAGTAAATCAGCACATTACACAGTATTCCTGGAGAACATGGATAGTTGATCTTTTGGGTCCAGACCCTTCTTCAGACTCGGTCTCTACACAAAACGTCACCTATCCATGTTCTCCAGAGATGCTGCCTGACCTGCTGAGTTACTCCAGCACTCTGTGTCCTTACTACCTTTATGGTATCTGGTTAGGAGCTTGTTCAGAATTAAAGGCTTTTTTTAAAAGACTGCACACGAGAAACTAAAACAGAACATGCTGGAAACACTCAGCATTTCAGGCAACATCTGTGGAAACACTCACAGATGGTGTGTTGAAATGCTGATTATTGTCCTAATTAACAGCACTATTTGTAAGACTGCTGTTTAAATATAATTAAACAGAACATGTGGAAATTGATATAAAGCCAAAGTTTGTTTTATCCATTTGTTTATTTATTAGCTGTTTAATTTTATTAAGTTTAATTTCACACAGATTGGGGTTCGGGATGTTGCTGAAGACACATCTACATGGAAAGGACCTGGTCCTTCACATTAGACTCGCTCTGGTCTGGTATAGAAAAGGTTATGATGAGTCAGACTCCCTCTGCTGTCATATAGAATGTCATCAGGACAGCTGCAATCAGTTTGCTCCATCAAGGTGGCCATTCACAGGTTTGGAAGCTAAACCAATACCTGGCCCTGTCCCAAGCTTATGCGTCTGGCAGGGTGGCAGCATACTGTGCCCACTGGAGGCTTTCTGGGACTCGTGTGTACCACAGGGGCTGGATAAGGGGGGGATAAGAGTTTTGCGAATAAAGTTAAGCACCACATACAGCAGAACAGGCCCTTCAGCCCACAGTGATGGACAATGCCAGACACGATGCAATAGACAATAGGTGCAGGAGGAGGCCATTTGGCCTTTTGATGCCTAGCTGAACTGATCTCATCTACCTGCACATGATACACATCCCTCCATTCTCTGCACTTCAGTGTGCTTATCTAGAAGCCTCTTAAACAGAAAGACAAAAAATCAAAACCATTGATTCGGCAGAACTCCCCACCTTTAATTCCACTTTATTGTTAGTAAGATTGAAAGTAATTTAGACTTCACTTTTAGACTTTAGAGATACAACGCAGAAATGGGCCCTTGGACCTACCAAGGAAGGCTATGCCAACCAGTGATCACCAGCACAATCCTACAAACTACATCCTACTTCATCTGTCTGAAGCAGGGTCTCGACCCGAAACGTCACACATTCCTTCTCCCCAGAGATGCTGCCTGACCTGCTGAGTTACTCCAGCATTTGGTGTCTACCTTCGATTTTAACCAGCACCTGCAGTTTATTTACTGACAAACTAGAATAACACCTGCTTTCTCTTTGAATAATATCAACAAGCATTTTGTATCTAGCTGGGTAGAAGATGAAATGTCACCCATTCCTTCTTTCCGGAGATGCTGCCTGTCCCGCTGAGTTATTCCAGCATTTTGTGTCTATCTTCAGGATTCTCCGGCATCTCTTCTGAAACTCAGCACCTGTCAGTTTAGCACCGTCTCAGTATTGACGGTGTGGATTTTGGGCTCATCACTGAGCAGCAACTTGGCCACCACCTTCTGACTCAAGATACGAGTGCTGACACTGAATCCTAATTGACACAGGATCGTGAACTATAGCACAAACTTGCTTTTTTTGGGGCTTCAACATCCGGATGGCAAATTTGGATCACAGATTTTGTTATTAGTCACATCACATAAAAGGACATTACAAAAAGGCAATTAAAGACCAAATATCTAATCTTTAATGATCATTCTTATAAACCATTCTTCCTTTGTTGGGCACCAAATTACAGCAAGTGTTGTTCATTAGAGACACAACTCCTCCATTAGGACCCATCGTCTAACACTCCCACAACTGGAGAGAATTTTCAAAGCCCTCAATCAGATTCTAGTCTCCCCTCTAATCTCTCCTTTACCGTTGCAAATAAAACCAATATTAAGCAGAGTACATTTGGGGTTTATTTACACTGGCTGAATATATATTTAACAATACAAAATAAATTATAGGTAAATTGTTCAAAGGCTTTGGGGGACAAAAGTCCCCTTTTACAAACATTTTTTGCACAAATGTTGCAAGTAAATGGAGCATTTCTGGAAAGTGCTGGCAAGTGGAAACATTTGCAATATGAAGTGATGGAACAGGTGTTACAAGTGCTGTAATCGAACTCTTCAGCAGGTAGTCTGGTATCGGCCTTGGAGGGAGCAATATCCTGACCTCAGCTGGGTGACGATTCCCGTTGAAATCTTCACAAACGAGGGTTTAGACTGAACCCTCATTGCTCCCTCAGGTTCTGTCTCCTACACACACACACACACACATACACACCCAACCGTTTTTTCCAGCCATGGCCACCAGCAAAAGTAATGAAGGCAAGTATCACGCTGGAGGCATCCTGCTGGGTTATTGCTCCCTCCACGCCCAGCCGCTCACCCCGTGACTGGCTGCCTTCTGCCCTGCGTGCCTCCTTGTCACTTTTTCTTTCCATGAAATCTAGTAGACTGCAACAAAAAGTTTGCTAAAGCGTTCTAAAAAAACAAATTCAAGGAAAAAAAAAAAAAATGAACCCCAGTTTATTACATGGTGGTAGTGTTTGCTTCATTCACCTGTTTAAGCAATGAACTGACTGCAAGAAGGATGAGATGAACCTCTACAGACTGATCATCTAACTGGTTCTCTGTCTTGGCCAGATCAGCTGTAAGTCGTGGTTCTCCACAGTAATCAGCAGGAACATCCCTGAATTTGTTTTCTAGTTTAGCTCCCCTTGAACTCTCG
The DNA here is from genome assembly GCF_053455715.1 of Rhinoraja longicauda. Lineage (NCBI taxonomy): Eukaryota > Metazoa > Chordata > Chondrichthyes > Rajiformes > Arhynchobatidae > Rhinoraja > Rhinoraja longicauda. Next base: position 18,038,817 of record NC_135988.1, read on the forward strand.
CTACCACAGTTCCTGATGTCCCATCAGTATGGGTAGCCCTTCAAAACCGAGGAGTGTGATATGCAAAGATGAATGGGATGGCATTCACGATGAACTTTCCAACTATTGGAAAGTCATCAGGAATTTGTGGACCTCCAGTCCTTTTCCCTCAACCCTCCCTCTCCCAGGAGCACTCTGACCAATTATTGTGCCCTGATTGGTATAAGCAGGGACCAGGCATTTCATTTACGAAACGTCAATAAAAGTGGAGAGTCAACAAACTAAGACCATGTAATAAAGTTTAACACTGTTAGTGAGAGCTCTTCTATCAAAGAATTGCTTTCACACACACCTCAGTTTCAACTTGTAATAACATCGTTAGTTCAACTTTTCAGATAAAGCATCACAAAACAGAAAAGACAACTCATCAAATTTAACAATGAGCATTCTTTGAATTAAATCAGTCTGATTGCCAAAACTAGAAACCGTAAATGTTCTCAAAGAAAAATATTGTTAGTGGAAAAGAATTGTTCTATGTTTATAGAGCATGAATCATCTCCTGGCCATATACATGCACAATTTATTTTTAAGGAGTCAATGAACTAAAGTTCCTCCCTTTAAAGCATCAAAACCCCCCAGCGTATGGACAGCATAGGTTAGAAACAGAGTGATGCTCCTTCAGCACTCTCCGGTCAAACACTCAGAAGGTGCAGCATGGCCCCTCACTCTGATCTTTGGGCAGTCGGTGCAGGGGGATCATTCGGTCAGGGGACCTCTGGACATGGTCACAGTGGCCATTTGCAGGTCCAGGTGTTAGGCCATCGAGGGTGGGGGGAATCTAGCTATGCCGACCGCCTATCCCCCACCCCCTTTCCAGGGTAATGCTTGTGCCTAGGGGGCTTCTCATGGGCAACTACACACTGTCCACTAGCTGACAGGTAGCCCTCTGGGACCTGTGGGCACTGCAGGGGTTGGAGTGCATCCTGAACAAGGAGGACAACTTTCAAAACTCATTTTGATATTTTTATGGTTGTTTTAAAATTAAGAAGAAATCGTTAAGATACAGGTCAAAACTCCTTCTGCACAGTCTCATAAAAAGTTGGCAGGATTAAATAGAGCATGACTTTCAATATCCTATTCAAGAAAAGCATTGTGAAAGCAAAGAAAATAGCTAAAGCTTTCGATTGATCGATAAAGGTCTTGTGGTGATTGTATTTCTAGAAGACTGATCTTAGGAATAACGCTCCAGAGACTGTAAATTCAAACCTCCTCATCACAGCTTGATGAGCTGGCTTTACAAAACTACTCATTAATTACAGAAAAATCCATTGCCACTGTACCTTAACAAAGAAACCTGTTATTCTTACCCCAACTTTGTCTCTACAGCCTACTACCATCCAAATAATTCACGTTTACACGTGGAGCAATAATTAGAAGTTTGCTAATGGCACCAAAATGAGTAGTGCAGCTGCCAGTGTGGAAACAAGTCAGAGAATTCACGATGACATCAAGGGGGTGGGTGGTTTGTGGGCACAAAAACAACAAATCTGGATAAGTGTGAGGTGATGCACTTGAAAAGAAAAACAAGGCTAAGGAGTACACAGTAAACAAGGGGATACTCAAAATGTTGAGGAAGCCATGGGTTCAGTACCGCCACTAGACTCTGAAACAGCTTCTTTCCCTCTGTTATCAGGCTTCAGAACGGTCCTTCCATAAGCTAGAGTACTGTTCAATTCACCTCTACCCCATCAGACTGTCTATGGAACTGATACACTACAATGCTGAGAACTATATTCTCCACTCTGTACCTTTCCCTTCTCCCCACTGATTGTATTCAAATTTGGCTAGATTATATTTATGTATAGTATTGTTTAGTTTTATTGGATAGCATGCAAGATAACATTATTCACTGTACCTAAGTAGACTTGACAATACTAAACCTAACTACACAAAACCCAAGAGATGGCAGAATAGGTTCATGTGGTCAAGGCAATATACAGCACACTTGCCTCTTTTGGCTGAGGAATAAATCATAAGAACTGGAAATGTCAGACCAGAAGTATAAAATACTCGTGGTAACAGTTCTGGTCACCACTCTACAGGAATAATATGACAAGACAAGGAAAATATCGAAAATACTTTTTTCTCTGGAGTGTAGGAGGCTGAGGGATGATCTTATCAAAATGATCACAGTTACAAAGGGGACAGATAAAGTGAACACTCGTCTTTCTTCCCCAGGGTAGAAGATTCTAAACTTAGAGGGCAGACTTAAGGTGAGAGAGGAGAGATTCAGGAGAGACCTCAGGAACAACATTTTCACTCAGACGTTAGCCCTTATTTAAAATGAGCTGCCAGAGGAAACTATAACAGAGGATACAACTAAGACTTTTAAAAGATATTTGGTCACATACACTGATGAGCCAAAACATTATGTCATCATGGGCACACTGCAGAACGCAGCCCCATATGCAGCAGGGTGCGATGCACTGTGTATTGTGTCACATTCCTCCCGTGACCACCATTAACATTTTCTGTGACTTGTGCCACAGTAGACCTTCTGTCGGTTCGGACCAGACGGGATAGCTTTCTTGCCCTCACACATCGATGAGCCTTGGACACCCAACACCCTGTCGCCGGTTTGTGGTTTGTCACTCCTCAGACCACTGTCGATAGGTACTCGCACATCAACTTCAAGAACTGACTATTCACTTGCTGCCTAATATATCCCACCCCTTGACAGGTGCCATTGTAACAAGATAATGTTATTCACTTCACCTGTCAGTGGTCATTATGTTTTGGCTCATCGGTGTATATGGACAAGAAGAAAAATAAAGTTTTAGAGAGATCGTGTCATTAGACTTGAGCAGAGACTGCAGCGCTGCTTGAAAGCTGCAGAAACTGGCATCAAGGTCCATTATTCACAATATTGGTTTCTTATCCTGTAAAAGGATCCAATTAAAATGGGAGTCTGTACTCAACCATAAAATTATCAGAGCCTATAGCATCAATACAACTAAGAAAAAGTTGCCATATCAATGTAAACTTGTCAGCTGATTCCCTAACAGTATACCTAATCTTCTCCAATTTAATAAAATACAACATATCCCTAATCCACTGTGCAAATGTTGGAGGGTTACAATCTTTCCATCTGATCAAGATTTGTCGTCTGGCCACCAGCGTGGCAAAAGACAAAAGATTTAGTTTATTATTATTTAATGCAAGATTTTGTGTTACCACACCGAATAAAGCAAGGGGAGCTGATGGTTCTAAGGATTCATTAGTAGTTTGGGAGAGCATATCGAATATTAATTGCCAAAAATTAGATAACTTAGGACAATCCCAAAACATATGAATTAAAGTGGCTTGGTTCTGCCTGCAGCGGTCACACATGGAGTCCACTTTGGGTGTGAATTGGGCGAGCTTAGCTTTGGTCCAGTGCAGTCGGTGGAAAATCTTAAACTGCATAACAGTATGCTTCATGCATATGGAAGATGAGTGTATACCCCAAATCATCTCTGACCAGATGGAGTCTGACATTTTCATACCCAGATCCCCTTCTCACTGCTCTTTTAGGGAGTTAAGACTTGTCATGTTTTCTCTCGTTAATAAAGAATATATGTCACCTATCTTTCCCTTTCTGAATGATGTGATGTCATTAATCGAGTCTAGGAGTGTGTCTGGGGGCTGTGAAGGGAATTGAGTGATATTAGAAGATATGAAGATGTGGCTTTGCATATACCTAAAGAAGTGTGACCTCGAGATATTGAATTTCTGAACAATCTGCGCAAAAGATGCAAACAAACCATTTATAAACATGTCTTTAAATGAACAGACCCCATGATTGAGCTAAGCACTGAATGAAGCATCTGTCGAAGGTGGCAGGAATGCATGGTTCTTTACACTGAGAATTTACAGATGTCAAAGGATTGTCTGAATTGCTTCCATCTTACATATTTTTAAAGAATTAATAACAACTGGGTTAGACGTGTATTTGGTAATAGGCTCTGGATATGGCAGACCTGAACATAATAAGGCAAATAATGAGGTGTTCTTACAAGAGTCTCTCTCTAGAATTAGCCAGTCAGGTACAGTGGTTAACACATTTCTTTCCAGCCAATAAGAAATACTTTTAATATTTGCTGCCCAAAAGCAGAACTGAAAGTTTGGCAGTGCAAGCCCTCCCTGCTGATGAGTGAGGTCTCTGTAGTATAGCTTTGCGTACACGTGGATTCTTTCTATTCCAAATAAAGGAAGAAAGCTTTCTATCCAGAGAAATGAAGAACGTTTTAATTAAGAAAACTGGTATACACTGAAACATATAAAGAAGCATGGGCAATATGTTCATTTTTATAGTGTTGATCCTACCTGCCAGAGATAGAAGTAACAGATCCCAACGTTCAATATCCTCTTTAATAGAGGACAGGAGAGGGGGAAAATTTGCTGAGATCATTAAATTTACGTGTGGCCCAGATACCAAGATATTTTATTTTGTCCATGCACACGTTAAATGGGACCGTACGTATAAACAGGGATTCAATTTGTAGCCAGAGATTTTGCCAAATTTACTTAAGAGATTAAGAACTGCAGGAAGAGATGAGGATGGATCAGACAAGTAAAGTAACATATCGTCTGCATAAAGCGAGACTTTATATTCCAACCCTGCCCTTGTAATACTAATATCTTTATTGCTACGTAAGGCTATAGCCAACGGCTCAATTGTAATCGCAAAAAAGAGGGGGGACAGTGGACAACCCGGTCTTGTTCTTGTGTCAGTGAAAAATAAGGTAATATATTATTATTAGTACGTACAGCCGCCATTGGCGAGCTATATAGAATTTTGATCCATGATAAAAAAATGGTCCAAATCCAAATCTCTCAAGAGTATGAAATAAATAGTCCCACTCCACCCGATCAAAAGCCTTTTCAGCATCTAGAGATATAACCACTGTATAATCCGGTCTGTCGGGTGGAGAAGGGCTATAAATTATGTTATACAGGCGCCTGACGTTGAAGGAGGAGGATTGCCGTCTTTTTATGAAGCCCGTCTGGTCTGGTGAGATTATTGTTGGAAGGATTTTTTCAAGACGGCGAACGATCATTTTTGCAAAAATGTTGCTGTCCACATTGAGCAAAGAGATAGGACGATAGGAACCACATTCCCCCCGTTAATTTGTGCTCTTTTTCAGAATATGTGAAATGGTAGCTTGTCACAATGTTTCAGGCAGTGAGCCAACTGACAAGGAGTCAGATTTTAAAATGGGAGCCAATTGATTAGAAAATTTCTTAAAGAATTCTGTTGGATATCCGTCTGGACCAGGGGATTTTCCACACTGCATACTCCTAATGGCCTTCTCAATTTCTCCTGTTGAAAACGGAGACTCTAGCTCGGCTGCTGACACAGGGTCTATGTGAGGGATCTCAACGCTTTCAAGAAATGATTTAATTAATTGATCATCCTTCAGCGATTCAGATGAATACAAGTTACGGTAAAACCTCATAAAGCGTGAGTTGATGACAGAATGATCCATACAGATCATACCAGATTCATCCTGGATCTCAGGGATTGCCTGACTTGCTTCTTTTTGGCGAAGTTGGTGTGCAAGGATCCGCCCTGTTTTATCGCCATGCTCATAGTAAGTATAGCGGGACCTAACCAAGAGGTTCTCTGCTTTTTGTGTGGTTAGTAGGTCAAATTCTTTTTGGAGGAGTAGGCGTTCTTTAATGTCATCAGCTGATGGGGATGTTGCTAGTCGTGAATCATGGTTACTAATCTTATTCATCAATTCATTTGTATGGGCATTTCTGTTTTTTTGTAACTGTGCGTTGTAAGAAATAATCTGACCTCTTAAGTATGCTTTAAGTGCTTCCCATACTGTTGATGATGACATATTTGGTGTTTGATTAATTTCTGGAAAGAGATCAATCTGTGATGAGATAAAATCTGAAAATGTTTTATCTGAAAGTAAAAGTGGGTTGAGACGCCAAGGCCTGTAAACAGGTTTTGTGGCTGGTAGATTAAGCTTCAGTTCATGGGGAGCGTGATCAGAAATTGCGATCGCATGATAGTCACATTCCTGAACCGAAGGAATAGACACTTATCAATTAAAATATTTGACAAAGCGTTGGTAGTTCTAGAATGCCTCAGTATAGTTTAAATGCTAATTATTTAGAGAGTTGAGTAATATACGGCGTGGAATCAGGCCCTTCAGCCTACCGAATCCATGCTGACCAGTGATTACCTGTACACTAACTAGTTCTATCCGACGCACCAGGGACAATTTACAGAAGCCAATTAAGCTACAAAGCCGCACGTCTTTGGGATGTGGGAGGAAACCAGAGCACCCAGAGAAAACCCACGTGGTCAGTGAGAGAACATACAAACTCCGTACAGACACTACCCGAGGTCAGGATCGAACCCAGGTCTCTGGCGCTGTAAGGCATCAACTCTACCACTGCATCACTATGCCACCATTATGTGGGTCATTATTTGTTGGGAGCTTTCAGTTTACACAGGTAGCAACTTCAGATAGCAACGGTGGCATACTCACAGGTATTGCATTGAGGAGAGTCACGAGGAAGATAATGGGCACCGCCAACAGCAATGCACAGATAACCCACCACTTGTACTTGCGCCAAACAATATGCCTCAGCCCCTTCATTGGAGACCGGAACCACAAGAACGACGTGTCTGGCCGGCTGCAGAAGAAGGACAATGGGTGAGCTGGACAATGGGCAAACATTTGCATGTAACTGATATGCACATCATTGTCCTGACAACAATGAGAAGGCGTCTAACCATTTTTTTTTACATTCAATGACATTACCAACGACAATGCCTGTGAGAAATGTAATCAATATCTTAAATTTGCTTGATCAAATGTAAGTTCAATAACATTCAATTAGTTCAACGTCAGTCTGAAGAAGGGTCTCGACCCGAAACGTCACCCATTCCTTCTCTCCAGAGATGCTGCCTGTCCCGCTGAGTTACTCCAGCATTTTGTGTCTATCGTCATTTAGAATGAAGCAGCTTGACTGACCATACGCCGCCTTACAGCCCGATCACCGCATCTGTGCGCTACAGGACATACTGCTGGTGCCAGGTTTGGACTGCTTGTACATGCTCTTGAATCATTTGGGTCAGGTGCAGCTCATATGCAAGCACTGAATAAAAGATAAAGTCAGAGAAGAAAAGCACAAGCAAGAGAGAGAATGTCGGCAAGAATGAGAGGGAGTGGGAGCTGGATGAAACTGCACCGTGGGAAGGAGAAGTGGAAAATTGAGAACAAGAGAGCGGCAGAAAGAAGTAAGGCGCTGGCATGGAGTGAAGTTATGACGGAGTCACGTTGGGGGGAAACTCGGGCTCGGGTTAGGTCAGGCCTAGTTCCAACTTTATACCCAAGCAGACCTCTACAAATCTGTCATTGCGACACCATCATGCATTGGCTATCATCCAAGAATCTTCTCTTTTCTCCAACATACCCAGGTTGTAATTTTAACTTATTCAAGTTGGAATTTAAGGATTAGCCTAAATCCATCCAAATGGAAATACAATGAGCTACAAAAGCTAACTGGAAGCACAAAATACTAATTAACAAATAAAATGTGAAACGTAGCACTTTGCCTGTACAATAACTTCATCTATGTGTCCTGGTTTGTTCAGATCTGTGCTCTGATCTTATTAAGTTACTGGCCAAAGAATATTTTCGCGAAAGTGTAAATTTTGCAGAATTGACATCAGAAGCAGCGGAATAAGTTTTTGAGTGAATTAATTTCTGCAAACATACAGTGGTGGGTCCAGTTTGGGGTTCATATTGGGTTCTTCTCTCCCTTTTCCAGCAGGCCGCTCCTCTGCTTCAAATTCTGTCAACAGTTCCAACGTCAACTCGACTTTACCCTAAGCAGAACAAATCACAGTGAAAGGCCGGAAGGAATGTCACACGCTGCTCACTGGGGCAGTTTAATACCCCTGGCCACAGGCACCCACAACCCTCCACGCGTACTCTCACCCGGGAGGGTGTTGGGAGCACCACGTGCCCACGTTTCAAGCCCAAATGTCAAACTGAAAAACGGACGTGCATTACAATCACAATTCAGAATGTATCAGAGCACCAGATCACGATGAGCCAGAACCTCACTGGGCAGGGGAAAACAAAATAAGAACCAACCCAGGAATTCACCTCTGACACCAGGTGAGTCAATGATGGAAAAAATTACTATTGCTGACTTTCAATGAAGAAAGACTTTAGCTCTCATTACACAAACATTGCGCAAGGGGAAGGGTGGCAGATGGTGAGGAGGAGGAGGGCGAGAAAGTTAGGATATTTCAAATCCAAGATCAATGACTTAATAGTCAAAGAATCAGGGTTGTACAGCATAGAATCAGACCCTCAGGCCTGTTGAGTCTTTACTGACTACCAAGCATCCATTTACACCTATTCCATTGTATTCTCTCCATATTCCCATCAACTACACACAGATTCTACCACTAGGCACCAGGGACAATGGACCCACCAGCTTCCATGCCTTTGGGATGGACAAAGAAGTCAGAAGACCAAGGAAAGCCCGCACCATCGCAATGACAATGCGCAAACTCCATGCAGATTGTGCCGGAGGGCACGGTTGAACCCAGATTGATGGAGCTAAGAGGCAGCAGCTTTATCAGCTCTGACATTTTGCCACACCTAGATTTTGACATGGAGAACTGTGTGGAGGAGAGCAGAAATGTGCGTTGGAATCTTTCAAGTATCTGGAGGCGGCGGCGCTGGATCTGTGCCAAATAGGCAACATTTCCATCTTGCGGAGTGTAGAGAGCAGAGTTTTAATGTGGGAGGGACAGAGTTTAGAGGAGGTGCGAGCAGCAACTTTTTATTTCACAGGGAGTGGTGGGAGCCTGGAACACTCTGTTCGGAGTAGAGGTGGAGACAGATACAATAGTGGCATTTAAGAGGCTTTTAAATAAGACACGTGGATACGCAGAGAATGGAGGAAAATGGATGATATTCAAGCAGAGGGGATTAGTTTAACTCGGCATCATGTTTAGCACAGATATTGTGGGCTGAAGGGTCTGGTCCTGTGTGGCACTATTCTATTCTATGTCAACATCTTTACATGGAGGAATATAGGTGCTCCTCAATTTACCATGGGGTTACGTTCTGAGAAACCCATTGGAAACCGAAAATATCGTAAGTCGAAGTGCACGTGGCCGGAAGCGAGCTGTGGCTCACTACCGTTTGCAACATCACAAAGTGGAAATATCGTAAGTCGAAGCATCGTAAGTTGAGGAGCACTTGTACAGACAGACTTGAAGAAATAACTTGATCTTACTGTTAAAACTTGTTTGCCTTCTTTGTATGAAATGCATGGCCACCAGCCTTTAACACGTTTTTGCTTGAACAGTGAGACCAGCTTTTGCAAGTTGCGCGATGAAGAGCCTTCCTTCTTGAAGAACCTGTTTAAGGTGCAATGATCCGCCCATTTTGTTGGACTTCGTAAAGCATTGAGGTTAAGCTCAAGATAACCTGCCAAAAAAAGACAACACAACAATCAAATCTGGAACAGGGACTCATTAATTAAGGCCTTCATTCCACAGAGGGCAAGATAAGAGAGCTGATCAGAGATCTTATGAACAAATGTTGAGCTGGGGAAACATACTGGCCTTGCTGAATCTAGCCAGAGTAGAATTCCCTACAATACATAAAAGGACACAAGTGCTGGAGTAACTCAGCAGGTCAGGCAGCATTACTGGAGAACATGGATAGCTGAAGTAGTGGAGGCAACATCCACAATGAAACTCCGTGAGCAACCACGCGAGGCAAGGCTTCATCTGCAATTACCTCACATGATGTTCGGATGCAAATCTGTGCCTGTGATTCCCCAATATGTGTGTCATATGTCATATGTCAATATGCTAACATATGTGTCAGCACCTATAATCTGTGAAGGTTTGTCGGTCTGAGAATCCCACAATATGGCGAGGTACATGGGTTTGCATCTGTATCCGCAATCTCCACACAGAAATGGGGAGCGGCCTACAATTCCCCTACATGGAGGTGGAAAGTGGGTCTGTCTCTTTGATAAATCCAGATGTAAACAGGACTGGGCTCTATTTGTATCCGTGGTCCCTCTACACAATGACGGGACACAAGGCTCTGTCTGCCATTCCGCACGGTATTCCACCACCTACTTTCACCAAGAAACTGTTATTCGTGGAAAATATTTTACTGCCCTCAGTTAGAACAAGATTATTCAATGTTTCAACATTAAGCAAGGCCCTGCCATTTGGAACGAAACGAAAGATTCTGCAATTGTGCACCAATCAACTGGCCACAGTTTTCACCAACATCTTCACAGCACATTGCCATATTGTGGGAGTCACAGATCCTTCATCCTCTCACTTAAACAGTCTACTATCTTCATTTGCTTCAAAGAAGCCTTCAAATAAAGTAACATGTCTCAAGGACTACTGCCCAGTAGCTCCAATATCGACCATAATGAGGTGATTTGAAAGATTGGTAATGGCCATCACCTGCGCCAGTCTTGTGGCCAATCTAAACCTCCTGCGATTTGGGTACAGGAAAAATAGGGCCATGACGAATGTACTAGATTCAGTTCTGGATCACCTGGACCATATACACACCTATATGTACTATTCATTGACTATAGCTCAGCTTCCAAAATCGTAATACTGAATACATTTATCGCTAAACTCCTGGTCCTTGGCCTTGGGGCCTCCATCTGCAACTGGCTTCCAGACCTCTTGATCAGATCTTTGTTGTTTCAAATTGGTCATATTTCCTCCACCCTGGCTCTCAATGCTAGTGCCCTTCAGGCATTATTCTTAGCTCATTCAGTTATTGTACTTGAATTTTTTTTGCACTATTCGGATTGCGCTAAAATGTTGCACCATCCTGTTGTTTAGCACTTGTCATTATATTTATTGTTGTATGTGTACTGTGCACTCTGTGAGCATGTAAATAAGGAATTTCATTGCACCCTAGTGTCTATGACAAACTAATCTGAAGCTCAACTTTGGAATATTGATCAGTTGATGGAAGCATCAAAAAGTATTGACCACTCAACTGAGCTGAGTTTACATTCAATTTATGTTCAGTCGCATTACTCCAAAGACAGTATAACTCACTGTACCAAGCCAATAGATGCAGGAGGATGCCATTTGGCCCTTCGAGCCAGCACCGCCATTCAATGTGATCATGGCTGATCATTCACAATCAGTACCCCGTTCCTGCCTTCTCCCCATACCCCATACCCTCCATTACACTTGTTTAACTTATGTCCTCTTTATTTCTCATATTTTCTTGAGATAGGAGGCCACCGAGTGGCCCACTGAGTACAGGATCTCAGAGTATTCCCAGCACACCCATGCTTCCACTGCACCATAAAGAAATGTTCTCGACAGGACCAGGCACTCCTTTAATGCATGTATACTTTGATTGTTCCAAACCCATGCCTCTACTGGTGGGAAAGATAAACTCAAGAAACATACACCCTCCAAGTCTCTTTTGATTTAGAAATATCTTATCAATCTTTAATTTCTGAGTTTAAATACTGGAACTTTCTTACTAAGAGCAACATAGGACTACAGTTGTTCAAAAAAGAATACCGCACAACAGTCAAAGGCAATTAAGGATGAGTAATAAATGTTAAACGTATCAATTATGCCATATCCTGCAAATGACTAATATAAACAGTTGTTTCGTCTATAGAATCTATGAAATTTTACCTAAATAATCATCAAAGGAGAACTTATCATTGTCCCAGAGCTGGATGATGAGTTTAGGAGGTATTTTCACTTCCATCTCATCCAGGTTCCAAATAAAATTCTAAAAGAAGCAGAAAATTCCCTCAAAACCATCCTTTACTAAAACATTCAGAAATAAGTAGGTGTGCAGCATCTGATGAACAGGATAAAATCACTCAGTATTTCAATAAAATCACCAATTTTACAATAATCTTCATCATATAGACATGGAGGCCTGAAGGGTCCGTTTCAGTACTCTACAACTCTATGACTATGTAATAAAGGAGATTTACTCAAATACATTAAATGAGACAGTAATCAATTTCCCATCTCCAAAATGTACTAAAATTAACTACAATTACAAAGAACACTGTCTCAATGGACTAACTCTTCCCATTTAAATCCTCCACTTGTACTACGGACTGGTCATAGAAGCATTGGTTGAACAGTGGAAATCAACAGGTAAAGGTGGAATGAGAATAATTTAGTTCACTAGAATTTATGCACTGGCAGTAGAAGAGAAGAAGTCTAATCTGTTGAGATTTTGTGTCAATGGAATGAATAAAGAGTTTGGCATATTGGAATCCTATACATTAGGACTGATAAGAAAGAATAATCCATTGAGATTCTTTATAATAATATCTCATATGAAATTTTCTGTAGAATTATTCTTGTAAGGGACACAAGAGCACATGAAAATAGGAGTAGGCTACACATGTCTGCCATGCCATTTACTATGATCACATCTGATCTGCTTCAGGCTTCATCTCCTCTTCTCTGCCAGTTCACCACAGATCTCAATTCCTTCTTCCTTCCAAAAACATTTGATGGGCAAGAACTGAGCGTTAGGCCATTCCAGGAGTTCCATCCTCCCAGCCAGAGGAGCATTTAATCCAATTCTCTGTTTCCATGCAGTAACAAATCTTCAGCCCATGCTAACACATATTCCCAGCCCATGCTAACACACATTCCCATGAACTGCCAGCTTGGCAATGGCCTTTGAGGTGACACGCTGTCAAATGCCTTCTGAGAACCCCTAATACTGCATCTAAAGGTCATACAATTATTCTACTATCACTCAGTCCCTACCTTTTTGCTGATGACAAGGACTCGTTCCACTTTTATATATTCAAAAGGGAAAATAAATCTCCAGTTAAAGTTACCCTCTCCATCCAGAGACCTGTAATGGACATCAGTTTTCTGCGTGTTATCCTCCAATCCAGCCATCCAGCTAGGGAAAGAAAAAATCCAGCAGGTGATCATTATTCTCACTTTAGATAGTTGTGATATGTAGCTTTGTAGCTTACACCAGTGTTACGGGAGGGAGGGAGGGGGAAAAATATTTGCCTTTCTAGAAAAACACCCCTATTGTGTGTTTTTAGTGCATAGAGCATTTCCGAGGATGTTGCCAGAACTCAAGGGCCTAAGCTATAGACCGAGGATAAGCTTCATTTTTTGGCAGGGAGGAGGCTGAGAGGTGATCTTATTGAGGTGTATAAATCATGAGGCACATACACAGGGTGACTTCAGTCTTTCTCCAAGGATGGGGGAATCAAGAACTAGAGGACATCGGTGTAATGTGAGAAGGAAATATTATCTAATGGACATTCTTTTTACCCTTTAACATAGATGTCACTCATCTTCTCTCCCATGATACTGGTCTCCTCCAGAATTACATCATTTGTGTTCCAGACAATACAGCGGAGGACATACCTGAAAACGGCAAAGGAAATTTGTTAGAAAAGGTCCAGACAATGTGGCCAAGCTGAGAAGGACAAGACACAGGATATATTATAAAGGTTAAGCAAGTCTATCAATGAGGGGTTCCAATGACTTTATTGAGATAACATTGCAGTCTGAGCAAAGCAAGTGTGGAGTGAGGGGCAGGGAGAGATGGGGCTTAAGAATGGGTTTCTAGTTCCAATCCTAGCCAGTGCTTTGCACGTTTGCCTTACAGACAGCAAGGCTAAAATAATCTAGCAAAATGAGGTACCTAGACCCATATGCAAAATGTAGAGAAACTGAGGAAGGAGAGAAAATGGGGCAGGATGCAGTAAACTGAATCAGGTTCATATGACCACCTACAATAGACCCACTGAATTGCTCCAGCTCTATGCCTGGAACCACCAGTGCTTTCCTTGGCTGCCAGTACAGCAAATCCCCCCAAAATATCTAAAACAAAAACGAACACTGGAAATACTCAGCAGGTAAGCTGGAAACACTGGAAACATTTTCAGGTCGAGGTCTTGCATCAGAACTCCATTTGACCAAGGGTTTTCAACCTGACACATTAACTCAGTTTCTCTTCCCACAGATACAGCCTGATCTACTGAATATTTCCAACATTTTCTGGTTTAATTTTAGATTTCCAGAATCTAGAGTTTTGTTTTTTGATGTCACTCCAAGAACATTTATCTGGACACTATCACGATAGGTGGGTATGAAGTTGGGAGAAAAGGGCCAAGCTTGGGATGGAGATTGAGGAGGTGGTGAGGTATGTGGCAAAGTAAATTACCCAAGTAAAGGTAGTATGGAAGGCAGGTGTAATCATGTACTGCCTTTCCGCTAACTGGATAGCACGCAACAAAAGCTTTTCACTGTACCTCGCTACACGTGACAATAAACTAAACTGAAACTAAAATAAGGGGATGTAATGTAGCTTTCTGGGTTCTCCGCAATAAACAAAGCGGAAAATGCAGGGTCTTGGAATTAATTTATAAGTTTATTCTTGGATTATTTTATGAGTTGGCTCATACAGAAAGTTTGACACATTACCTGAATGGCATCTACACTCACCTCATGGGAGCCCGTGGGGTGATGTTAAAGGCTGGACCGGGAGGCCCCAGATCTTTGGGAAAGATGTCAATCCACATCTGTAATTTCCCCTGCACAAGAAATTAAGTTAAGCGTGTCCTATGTGATTTCTCGTTGTATTATAATCTAAGAATCATACATCCCTCCCTTGCTTTAGATTAGCCTTCAAGATCTCGATTAGCTCATCCCTAAACTTCCTTTGTTCCCCAGAAAAGTGGCTTAGATTGTTTAATTCTTCCTGATAGCAATAAACTCAGTTTTGGTAGCAGCGCCGTAGAACTTCTCCCAACATCTTTGTCAGTGCTACTATATCCTTTCCATAACTGAAAGGCCGGAACTGGGCACAGAGCCCCAACAGTTGTCTAAGTATGACCCAACGTCCCAAATTTCACAAATTCTATGAGATTTTCAAAGGCCTGTACTCTGCTGAGAATCTGAGAGAAGGAGTGGCCCAAGAACTTTAGTATTGCACCAGAAAGAATGCCTATAACATCAGGCATCATGGAGTTCACCTGCTCGATTCCTGGCTGAGCGCTACTGAACAAAGTCCTTGTCTCCACGTGTTCAGGCACAAGATTCTGCAGTCGCAGAATATGCAGCGCAAGACGCTCTTGTGGGGGGCCCAGGGAGGTGTAAGGAACCTTCTTCACTTCTGGACAGCAACAAAGAAGAGTGCGATCAGTTAGGGCAAGAGACAAACCTAGAAACTGAAGGTAACAATAAAATGCACCGTTGGGAATCGAGGAATACGGAGATGGAGAAGAAAAGTGCAGTCAAGGCACAGGATTTCATCAGCCATCATCATATTGAACGGTGGAGCTGCTGAATGGGATGTACGTTGTACTTCCACTCAATTGTTGATGTCCTAAGCAGCAAACCTGCCAAACTGTTTCCACAAGGATAAGGATTAATGGCCGATATTTTGGACAGACCTAGACTTTAAATTGATGGTTCAGAGAAAATGCCAGAATTTAGGCTGATAATAAAAAAACTGTTTAAAAGACATGGATGCAAAGATCACATCTGTCACCATGCAATAACTCAGAAAATGCAGGGTGGGCAGCCAGAGAAATGGGGAAACATCGTTGGACATTCGGAAACAAAAACATGTTACACTTATGTGGGAGCTTTAGGCTTCATCTAACCCCACAGGGCAGCACGGTGGCGCAGCGGTAGAGTTGCTGCCTTACAGCAAATGCAGCGCCTGAGACTCAGGTTCGATCCTGACTATGGGCGCCGTCTGTACGGAGTTTGTACATTCTCCCCGTGACCTGTGTGGGTTTTCTCCGAGATCTTCGGTTTCCTCCCACACTCCAAAGACGTACAGGTATGTAGGTTAATTGACTGGGTAAAATGTAAACAATTGTCCCTAGTGTGTGTAGGATAGTGTTAATGTGCGGGGATCGCTGGGCGGCGCGGACCCGAAGGGCCTGTTTCCGCGCTGTATCTCTAAATCTAAAATCTAAATCACATTTGGTCTGGCGATATTTAATGATTCCCAACTATTCATTTTTTTAAAATTCTGATTTCCAGCACATGCAGCTTTTTCTGGTTGCTTTTAGACAATAGAAATCTTTCAAGTTTATTATTTTGTAAATGTCTGGAAACACACTCCTAAATGAATGGTTTCATCCAAGACCAATCCTTGTTGTCCAAGTGCTATCTTGAAGGCGAGGAATCTGCTATCAAAGTTGTTTAGACGCATTTCAGACAATAACTCTTTAATTGATCAGGTTTTTTAAAACAATGGGTTGGTCCCTACAAATGCAGGGTACCAGACCTTCAGAGATCAGCCATGGAGAGCTGTAATTGGAATGAACTAGAATGATACCAGAGGCAAAAAAAAAAGTAACACGAAGATAAAGAAACCGGGACTGTTCCCCTGTAGCTGTGATGATTCAAATAAAACAGATCTGAGAGAGATGTTCAAAGTCACAAAGGGTTTAGACTGAGTGAACACAGGTAAACTATCTCCAATAAGGTACAGGAACCACTGATTACTATTTCACAATACAAAAGCAGAAGCAACATAGGGAAAAATAATCAGGTCGCAAATTAATTAGATCTGAAATATATAGTCTGAAAAGGAAACTGATTTAACAGTAACTTTCAAATGGGACTTAAATACTAGAAAGGGAAATATTTATAGGACAATGGGGAAACTGCCAGGGAGATGGGACCAGCTGGCTAGCTCTGCCCAAGAACTCATGGGTCAAATCACCTAATTCCCTGTGCATCATTCAATTAAGTCAAAGTAAGAAACATCCATAGCCAAAGGATTAGTTTCAGAACTGGCCATTCAGCTCCGGTGAGTATGTTCTGTCATTATTGTTCACATCATCCCATAGCCTATCCAGACATGTACAACCCCGGATTCTACATCCACATGTACGTGCACCTTACCAAAGTCCTCCAGCATGAACTCTTTCTCTCCAATATTAACCTTCCTGCCTGTGCTGTTAATTACAGGCAGTTCGTAGTTCTTCAATTTGCTCAGGTTGTTCAGCAGTTCTGTTGGTTTGAGCTGATCTCTCCATTGAGTGGGGCCACTTCTGCGGGGGAATATACCAAATACAGTCCCGTTACTCTCCATGTTACTGAGAATCAGTTTACACTCTCAACCAACTTCATAGCAGGCAGAGAAGAGAAATAAATCTCCCCAGAACTTTCTGTCCCTCCCCTCAGATGGAGTTTAATCTCAGCAAATGTGAGGTGTTGCACTTTGAGAGATCAAATGTAAGGGGAGATTATAGAGTTAATGGAAAGACGCTAAACAGCACTGATGGAGAGAGGGTTCTTTGCGTCAAAGACCATTGCTCTCTGAAAGTGGTTACACACATAGATAAGTGGAAAAGAATGCATGTGTATGCTTGTCTTCAATCGGTCGAGTGCAAGTGCAAGTGCAAGTGCACTTCATTAAGTGCAAGTCGATATGTCATATTGCACCTGTGTAAGAATTTAGTAAGGCCCAAATATGAAAGAGTAGAGGGAAGTGGTTTAAATGCAGTGGAAGCCAAGTCAGTGGGTATATTTAAGGCAGAGATAGATAGGTTCGTGATTAGTACGGGTGTCAGAGGTTTTGGGGAGAAGGCAGGAGAATGAGGTTAGGAGGGAGAGATAGATCAGCCACGATTGAATGGCAGAGTAGACTTGATGTGCCGAATGGCCTAATTCTGCTCCTATCACATGACCTTATAAAGGTGAGAAAGACAAAATGTAAAGGAGATGCATGGGGCAACACACACACAACACAAACACACAGACATAAGCACATACACACACACACACACAGGTGGGTGCATGGAACACACTGCCAGGGCTGGTGGTGATGGCAGATACAATAGTGGCATTTAAGAGGCTTTTAAATAGGCACATGAAAATGCAGGGAATGGAGGAAAACAGATCACCTGCAGGCAGAGGAGATTAATTTAACGGCATCATGTTTGGCATAGACATGTTGGACCAAAGGGCCTGTTACTGGGCTGAACTGTTCTATGTTCCATGCTCACTGAGGGTAAAGCAGTCTCTGAGACCCCAAAACATTGGCCCCACCTTCCTTAACCATAAGTCAGCTCTTAGCATCAACCCTGCATGCAAGGACATTTGGCCCAATTGCACAATACTAAGGTTCTTCCCATAACACAAAATATTGAAACAAAAAGGAGCACGAAGAGGCCTTCCAGCCCCTTGATCCCACTGTGCCATCAATAAATCCTGCCCGAGTTAATATTATTCTGCAAAGATCACATTTATCCCGAGGTGTCCAGGCTAGCATCGACTTACATGCAGTATGTTCGGGGCAGGCCACAGTGTGCTCCGTAATGTGACAGGAACCTGTTTTCCAAATCAATAACCGTCTCACCAATTTTGTCATCCTGAGTGATCATATCGTAGTCATACACTTCAACTTTGAGATCTTTATTCAGTGGAATGGTGGCATAAAGTTGAAACATTCTGTGAAAAGAAATTATACCAATGGAAACATTTTTTTTGAATATCCTGACCCCAAGGTGTTTCCTCTTCCTGCAGGTCAGTTCCTCGGTACATCTGCCAACAATAAACTAAACTAAAATAATACTGCCATTCGCAAGGTAGGTTGTAAAACAAGAGGAGAAATAGCACATAACAGGAGAAATTATTTAGGAAAATAACTGCACATGCTGGTACAAATCGAAGGTATCACAAAATGCTGGAGTAACTCAGCGAGTCGGGCAGCATCTCTGGAGAGAAAGAATGGGTGACGTTTCAGGTCGAGACCCAGTCTGAAGAAGGGTCTCGAGGAGAAATTATTGCTTCTTATCCAGTTTGATTATTCAAAGTAAATTTACTACACTACACCAAATTTAAATCTAAGAAGCAGCTTACCTGCCAAACACAGGGTTGATGGTGTTCGGAACATAATGCTCCCGATCATCAATTAAGACTTTTCCAATTGAGATCTTAATGTAGGAGTCACACTATCAAAAGAAGAGCTCCAGTCAATGAACTAACAATACGTCTGATGGCCTGTTCGTGCTAAGTGCTGCCTTGATGTTTAATAGTTTCTTAAACTACTAATACACATTACTACAGTTCCCAGTACTTGAACCTGCAAGGTTTAAAATCATCAGTAACATCTTGCAGATAGACACAAAGTGCTGGAGGAACTCAATGGGTCATGAGGCATCTCTTGAGAAACAGGATGGGTGATGTTTTGTGTCACAGGACATTTTGCAGGGAAGTTAAATGAATTATAAATTTACAAATTAGGAGCAGTAGGAGGCCACCTGGTCTCTCAAGTCTGTTCTGCCATGAAATGAGGTCATGGCTGTTCTGAATGAAAATTCAATTACAGTAACCTTTTAGCTCATTATTACAGGAATCTATCTGCCTCTTCCATTGAAATATTCAAAGACCGCTTCCATTGCCATTTGTGGAAGAGAGCTCGAAAGACACATGGCCTCAGGGAAACAAACATTTGGCCTGAACGTGATCCCCAGTTCTAGATTCTCGTACAAGAGGAACATGCTCTCCACAACCATCTATCAGAGATGTCTCAAGGTTCATACATATTTCAACAAACTTGCTGTTCTCTTTCCTAAACTGCAGCAGCTGTAAGGCTAACCCGCCCAATATTTCTTCATAAGGCAGTCTTCCCATTCCAGTATTCGTCTCGTAAACCCTCTGAACTGCTTCCAAAACGGGAGTATTCTTTCATAAAGAGACTAATGCGGTGTATGGTAGTCCAGACAGGGTCTTAAGAGTAAGGGGTCGGGCATTTAGGGCTGAGATGAGGAAAAACTTTTTCACCCAGAGAGTTGTGAATCTGTGGAATTATCTGCCACCAAAAGCAGTGGACGCCAATTCACTGGATGTTTTCAAGAGGTAGTTAGATTTAGCTCGTAGGACTAAAGGAATCAAGGGATATGGGGAAAAAGCAGGAACTGGGTATTGATTTTAGATGATCAGCCCTGATTATATTGAGTGGTGGTGCTGGCTTGAAGGGCTGAATAGCCTACTCCTGCTTCTATTTTTCGATGTTTCTATGTTTCACCAATGCCCTCTATTATCCCACTCTTTTATAGTCAATTATCCTAACAATGAACAATAACTTCTATTCGCATTCCGTACTATGTATGGTACCTGCATCATTGTACCTGCCTATTGTAATTGTGAACACTCAGATACGAGCCATTGAATGATCAAACACAAGAGTGCTGATAAATGGGATTTGGATAGATAGTTACTCAATGGTCGACATTGACCTGGTTGGCTAAGAATATGTATCTGCATTGTACATCTCAATGACCGAGATTCCTCTGCAAATTCTCTCCACCTTCAACCTTAACTATTTCTCCAACTACAAACTTTTTCAGGATATATTTCCAGTATTTTCTTCCTACAGATTTTCAGCGCCTGGAGTATTTTGCTTTAGCTTATACTTGAAGTTGTTTGTCCTACGAGGAGAAATTGAGCACCATATGCAAGAGTTTCAAAGATGAGAGATGATCTCATTAAGACACGCAAGAACTGACGCCTAGGTGTTGACAGACACTTTCCTGAGGCTGGGAGTCCAGAACAAGGTGGAGTTGGAGGGAAATAAGATAGGCGTTACTCCATTCTTGTACATTATTCTTTCAAATAGTTAATTCAATTTCCTTCTGGAAGGTGGAAGTGAGCGTATTTACACTGCCCTTTCAGGCAGTGCCATCTAGATCACAGCCAATTGTGAAACAAAACAATATCAATGTAGAATGCTCATCAGTATGTCCTCTTTCAAGGGCTAATGGGCCCATTATAGATTTCTACCAATTCTTACCTACTCCCAGAATTTCCTCATTTTTGAAAACAGCAAACACATACCATCCCATTCCGATCCTTTGGCTGGAGGCTGAGACCTCGAACGATGTAAACTCTCACTAAACACACTTGGGGTTCACTAGAAGGCAACTGGCGGAACTGGGGTGGGGGTTGAGGCTTTAAAAGGTCTTCTGGAAGAGGGTAAATTCGAAATGAACCCTGAAAATAAACGTTAAACGTCAAACCAGAATGGCAAAAACAAAAACATGAATTATGAACAAGCAATAAACATTTGATGGAAAAACTGAAGAGCTGAGGGACTAAAATGCTCTGGACTAAACCGACCTTAAATAGATCGATGCCCTGTGTCAATTACCTTAAATTCTCCCACTATAAACGGGTCCTCTGTATCACCATTTCCTTTTACCCGGTAGAGTTTGAAGGTGTTACAGAAATCTTGAAGACCCTGGAATTGAGGTACATCTTCCAGTGCAAATGGATACACCTGTGCCAGAGAAAGAGGAAGGGGGGAATTAATGGAAATACAAGGAACACCAGATGCTGGTTTACCAAAAAAAAACCTAAGTGTAGGAGTAATTCAGCAAGTCAGGCAGCATCTCTGGAGAACATGGATAGGTGATGTTTCGGGTTAGGACCCTTCAGACTGATTGTGGTGGAGGGAGAAAGCTGGAAGAGAGGAGGGACAGGGTAGTTTGGTAGAGTAGAGGGATCTAGGAGTACGTGCATGGTTCCTTGAAGGTCGAGTCGCAGGTAGATAAGGTGGTCAAAAAGGCTTTTGGCACTTTGGCCTTCATCAGAGTATTAAGTATAGAACTTGGGAGGTCATGTTGCAGTTGTATAGAATATAGTGTTCAGTTCTGGGCACCATGTTATAGGAAAGATATTGTCAAGGACAAAATAGACAATAGGTAGGTGCAGGAGGAGGCCATTCAGCCCTTCGAGCCAGCACCGCCATTCAATGCGATCATGGCTGATCATTCTCAATCAGTACCCTGTTCCTGCCTTCTCCCCTTACCCCGCTATCCTTAAGAGCTCTATCTAGCTCTCTCTTGAATGCATCCAACGAACTAGCCTCCACTGCCTTCTGAGGCAGAATTCCACACCTTCACCACTCTCTGACTGAAAAAGTTCTTCCTCATCTCCGTTCTAAATGGCCTACCCCTTATTCTTAAACTGTGGCCCCTTGTTCTGGACTCCCCCAACATTGGGAACATGTTTCCTGCCTCTAATGTGTCCAATCCCCTAATTATCTTATATGTTTCAATAAGATCCCCCCTCATCCTTCTAAATTCCAGTGTATACAAGCCTAATTGCTCCAGCCTTTCAGCATACGACAGTCCCGCCATTCCGGGAATCAACCTAGTGAACCTACGCTGCACGCCCTCAAAGTCGATGCTTTGCTGGACTGTGAGGCATGTAGATCAGCAGATACAAGAGTGAGGGGTGCATTGGAGGTGGTTAAGTGAATCGACCAATGTTAAATGCCTAGTGACAGGTGGTCAGGAATAAAGTAGCCAGGGGTACCGCACTTTACCTTTAATATATCGTATCCCTGTTGTAGGTAGTCTAAATACTCATTATGCTCCCCAGATGAGGCGTAGAATTTACACCACCAATCAATGGCGTCATCTTCCTTGAGAAAATACAAAACAGAAATATAATATCAGTATTGATTTTATGGAAAATATTTCTGAAGCTGGACCAAAGTTCATACTTATAAAGCCATAAGATTCTAGTCACAGATTCATACAATGCACGGCAGGCCACTTGGCCCATTGCAGTTGTACAGGTGCTTTGCAAGAGGTTACCCAATTAATCGATTTCATCTCCTTGCATAAATCATTGCAGCTTTTCCTTCAATAGACAATAGGTGCAGGAGGAGGCCATTCGGCCCTTCGAGCCAGCACCGCCATTCAATGTGATCATGGCTGATCATTCTCAATCAGTACCCCGTTCCTGCCTTCTCCCCATACCCCCTGACTCCGCTATCCTTAAGAGCTCTATCTAGCTCTCTCTTGAATGCATTCAGAGAATTGGCCTCCACTGCCTTCTGAGGCAGAGAATTCCACAGATTTACAACTCTGACTAAAAAAGTTTTTCCTCAACTCAGTTCTAAATGGCCTACCCCTTATTCTTAAACTGTGGCCCCTGGTTCTGGACTCCAACATTGGGAACATGTTTCCTGCCTCTAACGTGTCCAACCCCTTAATAATCTTATACGTTTCGATAAGATCCCCTCTCATCCATCTAAATTCCAGTATATACAAGCCTAGTCGCTCCAGTCTTTCAACATATGATAGTACTTCTATAACTTCAAGTAACTACAACTCCATTTTGAGACGACTGGTTCCCACTACCCTTTGAGATGATGCATTCCAGCAATTCCCGGACAACAGTGATCCTGCATCTCACCTTCAGCCAATCGCCTCAAATTACTCCGAAGAAACCACTTCGCTCAAGAGACTTGAGCGGGAATTTGGAATGCACGACGGTAGGATTAGTTCAGGGAGACAGGACAGATGCTTTTACTGAACCATTCGCATTTAAATCGCTCAACCTTCGCCAATCCACGTAATTAATAACCTTGGAGTGATCACGTTTACATCGAGAGATGTTCCAGTTGTGAATGGACTTTGTCACACTTAACCTCCAGAACCAGCACCATCCCATTATCCATCCGTAACGTGTGCTAACCTGATGGACCTTAATGTTGATGAAAGCAGTCATCCACAGTTCTCACTGAACTCACGCAGCATAGTGTATGCATAGATGAGTGCTTGCATAAGTTGGTGTATGTGAGACTACAAGGAATTGTGTACGTGGGGCTGTTCTTGCTCTTGTCCAATTAGTGCACAACCTGCAACAAAGTGCTTGCAAAATTGACGTTTGCAGAATGATTGGTCTGAACGTGCACCTGGAAATTCAGGGAATAACGTCCTCCACAAAAGATTAGGCTGCCAAAGTTCAATGGCAAAATTCGCAAACACAGAATCTCTGTTGAGATGTTGGCAATGCCTATTAACTAAATAATGCAAAGAAAATAAAATGGGCTAATTCAAAGCGTATGTTGACTGATAGGAACAAACGGGGGAAAAGTCACTTCTGTCCGTTCACACAGCAGTGTTATTCACGATAGCACTCTGCCCAATTAGCTTGTCAGTGCATTGTATTACCGAATGCAGTATTCATCTTGAGCGAAACACAAAGTATTAGAGGAACTCAGCAGCCCTGGCACATCTGTGGAGGGATATGGTCAGATGACATTTTGGTTCAGGACCCTTCTACGGTCATAAATTTCAAAATTTAAATTCCAATCTTGTAACGAATTCTTAACAAATATAAACCATCATGTTATACTCGAGCAAAATACTATAAGTTAGTGAGTATCTGAACTGTAAGTACAAATTGCTCAAATCAGACTGACGAAGGGCTCTGACCCAAAATGTCAACTCTCTATTCCCTCCACTGATGCTGTCTGACCCGCTGAGTTCTTCCAGCACTTTGTGTTTGGCTCAAAAGATTTCAGCATCTGCAGTTACTTGTGTCACCATGGGACTACTCTTCCAATTTTGCTCTGGCTAATAAGGACCAATAAGTAAAGTTTCTGTTAGTGACAATGCCAATTCTGTTAGGTGTTAGAAAATTGAGCTTCTGAAGTGGTGTCTCATCACATTGACCTATTGATGGACGCTTGGCAAAAGTCCTGGAGATGTAGGCAGCAACTCAAATCTCAAGAATGGGAAGATCTCCAGAAGAGTTCCAAAGTTAGTGTAAGGTCTGGAAGCAGCTGTGAATATATTCTTAGCAGCAGGATCCTACCCTGGAGAAACCAGCCAACATTTCTATTATAGACTCACCAATTCTCCTTCGGGGGCTTCCTGATCCAAATTTGCTTCCTCTGTTTCTGAACTCTGAAAGACAGTGCAGCTTCAACTCAGATTAAAATGTGCGTGCCACATCTGACAATGTTATCGTCCAACTCACTATAGCACAGGTCCACCACCGATTTCCTGGCCCCCTCGGCTCCAGAGCCTTGCTGGACCAACAAAGGTCACATAATAATGATACATCAATACATCTCTAACCCAGTAATTATACCCCTCCTGTCTCTCTAAAGCATCATGCACTGCGAGAAACTTAAAAACAAATATTAAATGTAAAATAAATTTGCAGCAAAACTTGCATCTTTAGTATGGGCAGCCCGGGCGCCGGTTAGCGAGTTGCTCTTGGAAGTCCCGGTGAGGGTTGGATCGGAGGCATCCCGCTGGGCCGAGGCATCACTTTGCCAGCAAGACTACCGCACCATCCCCACTGGCCTTCAATTTGCCGAATCTGTTAAAAATGCGATGGGGTCCACCTCGGCTGCCGTCGGGTCGAGATACCGACCCGCAAAGTCGGCCTCGGAAGTCGGATATGGGAGCGGTTCCGCTGGCTCCGGCCGGGCTGGAGTTCCAGAGCACCGACCGGTAGCAGGGGGAAAATTCGACCAGCTGATCGGCCACGGAAGTCCCGATAAGGTAGACATCGGCTGCCTCACCCAGCCTAGACACCAAATTTTTTAGGGGGTATTTCAAGTGCGCTCTCGTAACTTTGTCTAGATTAAAGGAGGTGCCAGACCATCTGTTGCCAGAAGGTCAGTGGTGGAGCTGTATTTTTATTGTTCGAACTCTTATTAAGATATTTTCCCTCCTCCATTTAATCCCAATCCTACACACATAATCAGTTACACACTATTAAGAAACATATAACATCATATAATACATGAGAAAAATCCTGTAAACTATTGGGCATCTGAAAGAAAAGTGCAAATTGCTCAAAGCACTTCAGGCTGCATCTGATTATTTTCACATTTTTAAATTGTGATATTCCCAATTATCCATATCGAATTCCAACAAGTCTTCACAGCTCTTCCCCTTCCTTTATCACCTTAGAACCGTTGAACTTCCAGCAATTAACTCTTCTTTCTATATCAAAGTTGTGATATTTAGAAAAATTGGACATTAAATAATTATCCATTATTCATAAGCTGAGGTTTTATGAGACGCTGGTGATGCCACATTTGGACTATTGGGCCATATCTGAAGAAGAAGAAGGTGCTGGCGTTGGAGAGGGTCCATAGGTTTACGAAAATGATCTCAGGGAAGATTGGGTGTGAGAAACGTTTGAAGGCTCTGGGCTTGTGCTCGCTGGAGTTTAGAAGAATGAGAGGGGATCTCATTGAAAATGACCGAAAACTGCCAGAGGTTGGTAAACCTATGAAATCATTGCCACAGACAGCTGTGTAGGCGAAGACATTGGTATTTTTAAAGTGGAGATTGATAGGTTTTTGCTTGGTAAGGGTGTCAAAGGGTACGGGTAGAAGGCGGGGGAATGGGATTGAGAGAGAAAAATAGATCAGCCATGATTGAATGGCAGAGTAGGTCAATGGGCCAAATAACCTAATTCTGCTCCTGTCTTATGGTCTTATGTTTCCAGTATTTGTAAATACAGTTTCTTACCTCAATGTTAGGTGTTTCAACATGAAAACTTGCAGTAGCAGTTACAGTAGGATCTAGGAAGAAAAGGATGTTTCCATTATTAAAACATATATAACTCAGTTTTAAATTCAAGGTCACAGGACACATGGTGTGTTTTCATCTCCCAGTGGTTTGTTGGAGTATTACACTGCCCACTGTGATACTGATCTTCACACTTCTCCCAAGGCTAAGTGGATAGCACAGTGTTGCAGCTGGTGAAGCTGCTGCCTCACAGTGCCGGAGACCCGGGTTCGATATTGACCTCGGTTGCTGTCTGTCTAGGGTTTGTACATTCCCCGTGAATTTCCTCTAGGTGCTCTGTTTTCTTCCCATACCCCAAAGACGTGTGGGTTTGTTGGTTAATTGATCCACATTTAGAATATTGTGTTCAGTTCTGGTCACCGTGTTACAAGATATTGTCAAGCTTGAAAGGGTTCAGAAAAGACTTACGAGGATGTTGCCAGGACTAGAGGGTGTGAGCTATAGGGAGAGGTTGAGTAGGCTGGGTCACTATTCCATAGAGCACAGGAGGATGAGGGGAGATCTTATATAGGTGTACAAAGTCATGAGAGGAATAGATCGGGTAGATCTTTTGCCCAGAGTAGGGGAATCGTGGACCAGAGGACACAGGTTCAAGGTGAAGGGAAAAAGATTTAATAGGAATCCGAGGGGTAACTTTTTCACACAAAGGGTGGTGGATGTATAGAACAAGCTGCCAGAGGAGGTAGTTGAGGCTGGTACTATCCCATTGTTTAAGAAACAGTTAGAGAACAGTTTCTTATGGATAGGAACATCGATAGGACAGGTTTGGAGGGAAATGGACCAAGCACAGGCAAGTGGAACTAATGTAGCTGGGACATGCAAGTGGAACTAATGTAGCTGGCCGGTGTGGACGAGTTGGGCCGAAAGGCCAGTTTCCACACTGTATCACTCTATGATCTCTGTAAACTGCTCCTAGTATGTCGGGAGTGGATGAGAAAATGGGATAACATAGAACTAGTGTGAACGGGTGATCGATTATTGGGGTGAACTCAGTGGGCCGAAGGGCTTGTTTCTATGCTGTATATTTTAATCAGTCAATGAACTAATGGGAGGACATTTAGCAGGGTTACCTATTCTGACCTCTGGTGATGACAGCACAAATGTGTAAGGTGTTAGAAAGAAAGATCTTGTGAAGTGCTTTACCATATTGAAAACTCCCCACTTCTACATGTGACAGGGGGATGCTTGGCAGAATGCTGGAGAAAGTAGGGACTGACATAACACCAATAATGGAGGTCTTCAGGATTGGGATGGAAGGCAGGCAAAATAGGAAAGAGTGGAAATGCACAACAAATACATGGAGCATCATGTCCTTGGCGGAGAAATTGGCCATTTAGTCCATCTGCCTTATGCTGATGTGTATGTTATGAACAAGACTCCTATCATATAGCCTCATGTTCTCTTCTACCTTGTGCTTCTCTCGTTTCCTTGTTAATTCATCAATACTGCTTACCGCAACTATATCCTGTGGCAGTGAATTTGATATGGTACCTCTTGGACTTGGAGCAGGTTGTACTCTGGGAATTGAAATGTATGGGGAAAATGCACAGTTAATGACAGACCCTTAGCAACACTGAAGTACAGAGGGATCTTGGGATTCAAATCCATAGCTCCTTGAAATCAGCTTCATGAGTGGATAAAGTAATAAATAAGATATTTAGTATGCTTGCTTTATCAGTCGGGGCACTGAATGTAAGAGTCAGGAAGTCACGTTGCAACTTTATAAAACCTTGCTTAAACCTTGTATTTGGAATATAGGGTGTAGTTCTGGTCACCCCATTACAGGAAGGATGTATAGGCTTTGGAGAGGGTGCAGGAGAGGTTTACCAGGATGATGGCTGAATTAGAGGCTATTAACCATAAGGAGAGGTTGGAAAAACCTGGATTGGTTTCTCTGGCACATCAGAGGCTGAAGGCAGGCCTGATAAAAGTCTATAAATCATGAGAGGAATGGATAGAGTAGACAATCAGAAACTTCTTCCCAGGGTAGAAATTTCAAAGAGGGCTCAAGGTCAGAGGGGGAAAATTTAGGGGAGATGTGCGGGGCAAGTTTTTTTTACACAGGGAGTGGTGGGGTGTTTAGAATGCGCTGTCAGGAGTAACGTAGAAGCAGATAGAAGTGAGGTGTTTAAGAGGCTTTTAGATCGGCAGATGAATACACAGGGAATGGAGGGATATGGATCACATGCAGCTAGGAAACAGAAAATAGGTGCAGGAGGAGGCCATTCGGCCCTTCGAGCCAGCACCGCCATTCATTGTGATCATGGCTGATCGTCCCCAATCAATACCCCATGCCTGCCTTCTCCCCATATCCCTTGATTCCACTAGCCCTATCTAACTAGCTCTATCTAACTCTCTCTTAAATCCATCCAGTGGATTTGTTTAAATTTACATCATGTTCAGCACAGGCTTCATGGGTGGAAGAGCCTGTTCCTGAGCACATTGTTTTTTTTCTATCCCTATCATATTATGAAACTGTGCATGGTGAAATATTGAATATAGTGCAATGTAGTGCCCCCAAGATAATTCTGAGCATCTGGGTTCCATACACTGCATACTATTCATCACACCGCACTTCCTCACATACTAATGCTGCTATATTGCTTAACATAACTTGACATGACGCGTCTCCATTTCTGGATCAGTGCTATTAGTTTATTAATAAGAGAGATGGCCTCTTTACAAAAACAAACAGCTCCAATTTAATTGGCATATTTCACAACCTCAACAACTCCTAAAACATTCCAAGTAATTACACAATTTATTGATCTACTTTTGGAATGGTAAATGAGAATTGCCTTTATCCCTCAATCCACAATGGGGCTCCAATCCAAGAAATTATGTCACAGGATCTTTAATGGCCACATGAAAGAACAGACAGACTTCACTTTTACATCACATCATGAAGGCAGCATCCACAACACTGAACGTTCCATCAATGAACATATTGCCATTATCACATTACTAAAGACTAGGTTGCCATAGAAGTCAGCAGCTTCCACATCAAGGGGGAAAGAAGCAAGCTAAGTAATTAATTTGTACAAAAAATATAAAACACTGGAGAAACAAGGATTTCAGTAGTGACCTTTTTCTCGACCTGCTTATGATTGAACAAATTTTAATAAAATCCAGAGACAGGAAAAGCAGAAGGATGAGAAAAAATTGAGAGGGCAGGAGTGAATAAACAAGAAAAAGGATAATTCTGCAAGGCAAGGAGTTTGATGGGACAAATGAATGGGTTCAAATGAGGCACATCATCATATTGGTTTGTGTAGTTTGCTACAGCTTGAATGGGGATGGAGAAAGTGGAGGATAAAGTATTACCTTCGCTGTTGGCTGACCCAGCAAAAGGGTCACAGAAGAAGTCATTGAGTGATTTCACCATGCTCTGTCCCACCACTGGTCTGTATCCAAATGGTCGATAATCCATCACTTTTATCACAATGGGAGGACTGAAGAAAGGATCTATAGGTAGAAACTGAGGCAAGGTGACGATCATAAATCACAGTTTCGCTTCTGAATTATTTCTGAACTGCTTTGACAGTATCTCCCAAACCTATGATGTCTACCAGTTAGAAAGACAATGGTTGTACACATTTGGAATAATTATCAACTGCAGATTCCCCTCTGCGTTGCACTGTCCTAACTTGGAAAAGTATCATCGCTTTTCCTGGATTTAAATATTGGAAATCACTATCCAGCTGCAACATGCAAGAACTTTTAGCACATGACTGCGATATTTAAGGAGGCAGCTCATCAACATCTGGTGAAGAGAAGATGTTTCTTGAGGGCAGTTAGCAATGGCCAATTAGCTTAGTGTTTTGTGACACGTGTGTAAGTAAGCAGCTCACTAATTCAAACGTCTTCTCTTCACCAGATTAAGATTTTGAGATCTAGGTTCATCCAATTCAAGCTGTGAATATCAGCCCCTCAATAAGGAAGCTCTAGAAGTTCCAGTTTGCCATAGAACATCTTAATAATTCTCTGGCTCTGTAATTTGTGCTACTCCTTTGGTAGTCAGAACGCAAACAACTGCAGACATTGGAAACCAAAATAAAACATAAAATGATGTAAAAATTCAGGGTAATACAGCAACTGTGCAGAGAGCAAGAGGTTACCTTTCGGATCGGAGGCCTGACCTCCTGGCTATTTCCAACATTTTATTTGTCACTACTCTTATGACAGGTTTGTTATCCCCATGCAGAGGCTGGCAGGCTGGAGGTTGGGCAGCAAGTTTACTGTCAGTCTTTAAAGGTTGGGATATCTGAGAAAGTTTCCCATCTCTTTTGACACTTTCAACTTAGCAAAGTCTTTTATCAGGTGCTGTCAGTTATACGTTTTACTGTGCCAATGAAAGTACCTTCACAGGTTATTACCAAACTAATGGAAACTTATGTGACACTGGTTGAAACATGACATTATGAACAAGTAACAATCACCATTACTGGAACACAAAAAAGCCAGAGGGATGGAGATTTTTTAAATGGAAATTCTAATATTTAGGTACATCTGATAATGATGGAATGGTAAGAGTGCATGGTTGAACAGTTGCAGAAGGTGACAGAGATAGAGAGGCCAAAGAAAGGTTTGAAAATGACTGGAAATGTTAAAAACCAGGTCCTTCGGCCCATCTCATGCATGCTGATAAAGATTTGCACGGATCCTTATTCCTGATCACAAACTGTTGATCCCTGGGTTAGTGGAGGGGTAAACTTGCCAGAATTAAAGACCAGCACTCAGGAAATATTGCTCAAAATCACTCTGTCTGAAGTTCAAGTGAAGACAGGATTGGACTCGCCATGGTCCCCCACCCCCGGATGTGAAAGAGTGCGCAGTCAGCACATGGAGTTTGCAAATTTAGGGGAGAGGAGGTGGGCATGGGTATGCAGAATTATATTTAAAACCAGTGAAAAAAACTAATTGTAATCATAAGACGCCAATATAAAAATCCAAAATATGCAGTTGATCGAGTTGTTTTTATGCTGGGAACATCAGAAAGAGAATTAACACTTGGACCAACCACTGTGATGAAAAAGATGGAGCTGGGAAAGTTTGGATTCTTCCTGTAGTTTTTGATGGGTGGAGTTTGGATCATTTCTCCGCTGCACTCCACCACCAGGCTTGGAGTCGTCACCCTCAGCATGTTGTAGTTTTTCAGGTTTCTGAGTCCCCAAGCCAGAACCTGAGCAACAAACCAGAAGAGGTTCTAGGGAGACTTGTGCAATCTCAACATGTGCCAAAATACTTTACCGCCAACTAAATGTTTCTATTATAACATATGAATAACAGCAATATGTCTGCACACTGCAAGCTCTTATAAATAAATGATGAAAACTAAATATTTGATGTTGGTTGAGAGATGAATACTGGCCAGGAAATTGAGAGGAATTACCTACTCTTCACAAAATGCTATTGAGGCATTTAGCCTCTATGTGTGGTAGATGGGGCTGCGGGGTATGGTGTAAACTGGGGAAGGGGGACATAGATCCTTGGCTTTGGGAGGGGATGTGTGATTAGAGGACGATGAATAAAGTGGGTAGAAGCTGAGTTGGGGTGGGAGAGGTGTGGAGTAGCACAGCATAGAGACCACGAGCATTTAATATGTAGCTTTGGGAAAAAATTATTTTTGTAGTTTAGAGAAACAGTGTGGAAACATGTCCTTTGCCCCACCGATTCCACGCCGACCAGCGATTCCCCGCACATTAATACTACACACACTAGGATCAATTTACAATTGTTGTTCGTCCTTCGGGTTCGAAGATGACCATGACTTCACTTTCAGTTGGAGGATTGGTGACTGTGGGTCCGGAAGTGACTGGTGAGGCCAATCCGGGCCCGGAGGGCTCGCCCAATTACACCACACCAATTAACCTACAAGTTTGTACGTCTTTGGAGTGTGGGAGGAAACCGGAGATCCTGGAGAAAACCCACACAGGTCACGGGGAGAACGTACAAACTCAGTACAGACAAGCACCCATAGTCAGGATCGAACCCGGGTCTCTGGCGCTCTAAGGCAGCAACTCTACGCGCTGCGCCACCGTATGGGTACAAGCTAGGCAAGCTCACCTCAATCATGGTCAACTGTAGCTGTGGTCGAATTCCATAAGGCACCATATACGTGTCAGAATCCTTCAAGGGCGGCCGCGGGGGCACGTCCTGGTCCTCATCCTGCAACAGGAAAACATCCCAATCTCACAAGAACCACTGCAACCTTAAACTCTCCACAAAACATGCTGCAGATGCTCAGCAGGTTTGGCTGCATCAGTGATGAGAAAACAGGAGTTTGTGGATTGGACTGATGACTTTTCTCCCTCCACAGAAATTCCCTGGTCTACCGAGTACCCACACGTATTCCGATTTTATTCAGACTTTCAGCATCTATAGATTTTTTTTTTGCCTTTCAAATGATCTCTACTTTGAGTTCCTGCAACCTCTATTCAAGTTATCATTTCCTTGTCCAAATGGTTGAATCAGCTGCTCACTATATATTAGGAATGGCTGCCCAATAAGAACTGTTCCGTTTAGTTTATTGTCACGTGCACCGAGGTTCAGTGAAAACCTTTTGTTGCGTGCTAACCAGTCAGCAGAAAGACAGAACATGATTATAATCGAGCCATTTATAGTGTATAGATATATAATAAGGGAATAACATTTAATGGAAGGTAAAGCCAGCAAAGACTGATCAAGGATAGTCCGAGGGTCAACAATGAGGTAGATAGTAGTTCAGCACTGCTCTCTGGTTGTGGTAGGATGATTCAGTTGACTGATATAAGAAAATAACTGCAGATGCTGGTACAAATCAAAGGTATTTATTCACAAAATGCTGGAGTAACTCAGCAGGTCAGGCAGCATCTCAGGAGAGAAGGAATGGGTGACGTTTCGGGTCGAGATCCTTCAGTCAGAAGAAGGGTCTCGACCCGAAACGTCACCCATTCCTTCTCTCCCAAGATGCTGCCTGACCTGCTGAGTTACTCCAGCATTTTGTGAATAAATACCTTCAGTTGACTGATAACAGCTGGGAAGAAACTGAATCTGGAGATATGCGTTTTCACACTTCTATACCTTTTGGCTGAGAGGGGAGAAGAGGGAGTGGCCAGGGTACAACTCATCCAAGATTATGCTGCTGGCCTTGCCGTGGTAGCGTGTGGCATAAATGGAGTCACAGTGGTGGCAACAACACAATATTGCAGTTCCCTGTAGTTTCAGTTCTTTTAGGTTGAAGGCAATGATGTGAGTATCTCGCGGACCAGCTTGAGATTGTGCATTAATGAGGGATGGGCTCCCCCAGAGAGCTAGGGTCAATGCAGTACCCGTCATTGAAAGCTGCAATCTTGTGGGGTTGGTGCCTGATCAGTTCTGGGGGCAGTGAGGATGTTTACTTTCAAACTTAAACTTACCACAGGCTGGTTGGATCTCCGTCACACTATCCCACAGGTATACAGCCAAGCAGGGTGAAGCAGCTCAATGAATCACCTACCTATTCCAAAGCTTGTTGCATGTGCACTGCCATTCAAATTGCTCTAAGTCACCGTGCACCATTTCACTTTGCAACCAGCTTTCTCACACACAGTATCTCTAAACTAAAACTAAACTAAAAAAAACACTGAAAAGAAACAGTGTGCACGCCAGATCTCTGAGCCTTTCATTTGGAGCAATAGACAATAGACAATAGGTGCAGGAGGAGGCCATTCGGCCCTTCGAGCCAGCACCGCCATTCAATGTGATCATGGCTGATCATTCTCAATCAGTACCCCGTTCCTGCCTTCTCCCCATACTCCCTGACTCCGCTATCCTTAAGAGCTCTATCTAGCTCTCTCTTGAATGCATTCAGAGAATTGGCCTCCTCTGCCTTCTGAGGCAGAGCAATTTCCAGAGTTTCCTGATAAACGTGAATGCTTTATCATCTTCAAGTATTAATCAAATTACGTTATCTAGGAATCAAACATAGAATATAGGAGGTGGCATTTGGCCCAGTGAGCCTACAATGCCATTTAGTATGGTGGTGACTGATCCCCAACATTAGACCACGTCACCATGCTCTCTCTCTATGCCCCTTGATCTCAGTCAAATATATTCCAATATTCCTGTAAGCAGTGCATTTCCGATCATAACAACTCATCTTTTAAAAATCTCCCAAATACCTTGCGCCTACTTTACCAATTCCCTGCCGGCAGTAAACTTAATATCCTATCTCATTTATCAGATGTCCTGATAATTTTATTAAATCCTTTATCTTATCTGTGCAAAGAAAACGTTTCAGCCGTTTCAGCTTCTCCATGCAACTTTTCAGGTTACATGTTACATGAAGTATATTTGCACTTTTGTAAACACAAAAACACCAATTACTTTCTGTTTCAGAAATAGCTCGCAGGAAAGAAGGAGTTCGCCACTAAACCTCGCTCCTTTGTAGGCTGGGTACCATCGTAGCATGGGAACGTACTGCGAAGAAGAATCCAACGTCACAGTTGGGTAGCACAGGGTACCCCCCATATATTCATGCTTGTTCTGGAGAAAAATCAAACAAATATCAATACAGCTCTTTAATGATAAGCACATTACAAATCAGTCACCAACTGGGATAGAGACAAATTACAGATTAACTCCGATTGCTCTGCCAAAGGGCTTGTTCAGCCACATTGGGGCAAATGGCTTCAGATTGCCTCAGGGAATTTGTTGCTCAGTTCCTGTTAGGTTAGGTTATTCCAATCAAATAGAAACCCAAGTTAAGACTGCAGTCATCAATAAGCAGAGGGTCATAATTAGCTTAAGTTATTCTTTCCAGAGGTGAAGGGGCGAAGTTACCACTTTTCTCAGTTAGGAATAGTCAATTAATAAAATTACATGGACATGCAAGCTGCAATTACTGGGCATGGATCTGGCTGTGTAACTGCATTGCGCGACTGGAACTGCACAACTGGCAAGAACATACATTAGTATTACACAGCCGGTGAGCATATGTATCTGAAATGCCCAATAGGTGAGGCAAATCACAAATGCATGACTCGGGAACTTTTCTTTATTAGCCATTTTGCTGATCATTTGGCTTCAATCAGCATTTATTACATTTAGTGCAAGGGAGTAAGAAGTCAGAAGACTGAGACACACTAACTCAAATCCTCAGTCAACACCGTACTATTTACAGAGTGCCTCATGCAACTGCAGGTAGTGTCTACCTTTAGCTCATCTGTTATGGTTGGTGTGATTCTGCAGCCATTACACAGCATTGCATCTGTCAACCTGATGCAGGCCACTCTGCAGGAGATCTGTCAGCACATGTGAATGGGGTGATTTTTCTAGCCATTGGAACTGGGGTCCAAAGTAGTAGCATCAGTTAAGATACAAAAACAAGCAACTGTGGATAGACACAAAGTGCTGGAGTAACTCAGTGGGTCAGGCAGCATCTCTGGAGAAAAAGGACAGGTGACGTTTCGGGTTGGAACCTTTCTTCGGTCCAGTGATGCTGCCAGACCCACTGAGTTACTCGAGCGCCACGTGTCTACCTTTGGTATAAACCAGCATCTGCAGTTCCATCCTATCACAAGGATGCTGGTTTACCAAGGAATGACACAAAATGCTGGAATAACTCAACAGGACAACACTGAGGAAGGGTTCCAACCCGAAACATCACCTCTCCATGGATGCTGCCTGACGTGCTGAGTCAAAATATAGAAAAACATTTTCAAATTCTTATAAAAATGTAACTTACCATATGATTGCTGTCAAACATCTCCAGCATTATACATGGCGGGTTTTCAGCAATGTCTCTAATGTTGCCATAGATTTCAATGTCCTCAACTATCAACGTTTGGTCCCATGTTGGATTCACTGTCCCTTTGATAACATCAGTCTTTCTGCTCTGGTACAAGAATGACATCTGGATATAAGGATCTGAAACAAAATTCAAATTCAAACCCAGTAGAGTGGATAGTCAGAGTCTACTTTCCAGGTTGGAAATATCAAATAGTAAGGGGCCTCGCTAGACAACGAGAGGGGGAAAGTTTAAAGAAGATGTGCCTGGCATTTTCTTTTTAAAAACACACACAGAGAGGTAGGTGCCTGAAGATACACGTTCTGTTAAAACATAAAAAGTAAACAATTCCCTGTGTTACGGTAAACGGCACGCACATGCATGCTCTCTCTCTCAAATGATATACCTACGCCTACAATTCAATAGTTGCTACGGTGCATTAATACTCTGTATTAATGTCCTAACCTGCAAGGCTGCTCCTGTCCATGGGAAGCAAACCTCTTGCCTGATAGATGTAGCCACGTAACTGGAAAGCCATGGGAGCTGCAAGAAAAGACGGAAAATAACACCGGTCAGGAGGGTCATTTGGGTTCTCCCTGTCACCATGAAGCAATCATTTCTACCCTCAAAATCTACTGAATTTGAGGAAACTACTTCAACCTTTGAATAATGCTTGTGATGTACTCGTTACCCAATCCAAGCAGAAAATTCCAAATAATTATCAATTTCTGCTCAATTAATTAAAAAAGATCTGTGCAAAAATGTAACTTAATGTTTGACCAACTCTGCCCCTGCTTTTTTGTATTGTTTCAAGACAGAAGGAATTTCATCACCGCCGAAGAAATCCTCAGTAACTCACCTCTCCACACTGCCTTTGGGTCAGCCTTGGGGACAACTACGCTTCAGACCCAAGCAAAGAGATAAATAGGCAAGAGATTTATTTTTATTTTTTAAAAGAACATGATTTACATTTCCACAGTTACTTTTACAAACTCTAGTTATGGTAACATTTTTCATAGTCAACAAACCGATATAAAAATGCAGTGCAGGAAATGGCAGTCATTTTACACACTGCAGTAATGGCCAGGTTACCTGTCTTGACAGCCTTGGTTGTGGGGTAAATACTGGACAGGGAGAGCTTATAGTGTTCCTAAATTGTTCAAAGTCGTGAGCTTTTCAATTTGCCATTTGTGCCGAGGTACAGTGAAAAACTGTAGTGTCACATTCAAGGTAGCACTGTGGTACTGTGCTGGAGAGTTGATTGGAATTTTGTGCTTAAATCTCCGGTGTGAGATTGAATTTGTCACCCAGCGGCAAAATTGCTGAATAATGATAGCTGACATATGAACTAGTTTAAACTCACGGTCCAGAAGACATGTTACGTAAGGCGCTGTTGATCCATAAAGATTGTTTTTTTCATTTGGCTTCTCTCTAACCACAAACTCATCTTCCTCCACATTCAGGGGTTCATGACACTGAAAGAAAAAGAGCCAGAGATTCAATGAATCGTCTTGCATGGAAATAGGCCCTTTGGCCCAACTCATCCATGCCAACCAAGTTTTAGAATTAGTCCATTTGCCTGCCTTTAGAGTCTGGACCATATCTAAACTTTTCCTACCTTTGCACCTGTCAAAATGTCTTGAACAGTCACTATTTTAATCACTTCCATGCTTCCACTGACAGCTCGTTTCATATTCGCAACACCTTCTGCATGAAGAAATTGTCTTTCGAGTCTCTTTTAAATCTTTCCCCCCCTCATCTTAAACCTATGCCCTCTAGTTACACACCAGGAACAATTTTCAGAGGCCAATTAATCTACAAACCTGTATGTCTTTGGCATGTGGAGGACCCAGAGGAAACCCACCCTGTCACAGAGAGAACATGCAAATTCCACACAATCGTGATCAAACCTGGGCCTATGGCGCCATTAGGCAGGGCTCTACCAGCTACACCACTGCGCCGCCCCCATGTTCAGTTCTGGATAGCCCTCAATGAATCTCAAAATATTTGGTTGGCCTCACACAACTATTGTTGCTGCAGTCAAGTGTCAGCTTCCCTTTTCATCATGAAAATTTTTCAAATTACACAAACGCAAATAAACATACCAAAGAGCCCTCCAGTCTGAAAATAGTTGCTGGGCCCACTTGATCCATGGGGACCATCTTCCTCCTCCAACGCCTGCGACGATAAATATCTCCCTTATTCGGTTTCACATGGAACTTCCAACCGAATAAAGGGGCATATTCCCAGCCATCAGGATCAAAGTCTTCTTTCTGTCATACATCAGATCCTCAAATTATAAGCTCTTGGATTTTAGTGCTCTAATGAATTAAAAGCAGCATTATATAAACTGATAGAACAATCTTTGTTTGAAATTCTTCTCAACACAGGCAAAGGGAGAAAGATAAATTGTGTGTTTGGAAATTTTCTGAAAATGTTTATGGTTGTTGCATTTTGAGCTTTACAAGTAAATCACAAGTAGTAGACACTGACAGTCTCCTGGGGAGCGGGAACCCTAACCATTAAAAACACGATCCCCCCAAAATAAATTTCAGTATACAAGGACTACTGAATACTCCACAAATCCAAATCAAGTTGCAAAGAAGAGTCCCAGATTAAGGAGATGTTACACTGGTGAATTGAACAATATCCAGCCTCAGATGTAATGCTGAGAAAGACTGAATCATCAAACTCAATATCAGGCCATTCCGAAATGCTTCACTGTCGAGTATATCACGATACTGTTGCACTGCAGGAAACAGATTAGTCAATTTGTATACTGTAATGTCCCACCAACAGAAATCAAATAATACTTTAAAGATGGGGGGGGGGGGGATTAATAACTGGGGAGGCAACTCCTTTGCCCTTCTTTGGATGGTGTTGGGATATTCAAGTTGTATTATGGAGTATTTTGTGTTCAGCTGAGGGTGCAGACAGGGTCTCAGCTTATAATCTAAAAGCCTGGAACCCCAGTCCAAATTCCCAATGCTACTTTAGAGTACATGGGTCACAAAACACAGGAAAGTACAGCACAGGAACAGGTCATCTGGCCCACAATGCTGAACTAATGCAATAATTAATGCAATGAATAAGTTTTAAATTTTAATATCGAGTCCGGTGATCCTGCACCTTAACTGGACGAAAGATGATCTTCAAGGCCCGCTTCCGTATCCACCTGCGACGTCTGTGCGTGTGATAGGCTTTCTCAGTGGGATTCCACGTCTTCGGCATCTTGTCTGGTGGAATAACACTTCCATACTCCCATCCTTCAAGAGGCAGAAAACACGTTACAGAATATCCAGCAAATTATCTTTGTTGGCACTTCAGTTACGGGATTCCTGAAGATGCAACAGATGGGAAAGCATGAGATGAATCAAGAAGTCTTGGTTAGACGTCAAGTTTGGATTGCAAAACAGCCAGAATTTTGGGGAAGGCAAAGGAAGGGGCGGGGTAAAAATAGTATTTAGGCCCAGAGGCAGTTTGAGCTACAGCAGCAACACAGTGGGTCTTTCAGAACAAACATTTTTGCATTTCTGCAATGCCCTTAAAGGCGTCCAAATCAAAACTAGTCTAGGAGATATGCAATTTGTTCATATCATGCTCCCACACAATCATCATCAGAATGACCATGTAATTTGTCTTAAAGTTAGAAGAATAAATATTGTGAGCAAGATACCTGGGGTATGAAATGGTGCCATGGGATAACTTAGCTCCAATAGATGAAAAAATGTCTCATTTCAACTTAAAGGAAGCATCTCCAACAGTGAAGCTCTCCCTCAGTACTGCACTCACGTTTGGAAGCTAAATCTCATACTCGAGCACTTGGATTTGGACTAGATACTGCTATTCTAATGGTGAAATGACTGTGAAGTGAGGAATAGAAAATGTGTACTTCCAATCTTCATGGAACAGTCAGAATTTGTACTTTCTCCCTGTGACAATAGACAATAGACAATAGGTGCAGGAGTAGGCCATTCAGCCCTTCGAGCCAGCACCGCCATTCAATGCGATCATGGCTGATCACTCTCAATCAGTATCCCGTTCCTGCCTTCTCCCCATACCCCCTCACTCCGCTATCCTTAAGAGCTCTATCCAGCTCTCTCTTGAAAGCATCCAACAAACTGGCCTCCACTGCCTTCTGAGGCAGAGAATTCCACACCTTCACCACTCTCTGACTGAAAAAGTTCTTCCTCATCTCCGTTCTAAATGGCCTACCCCTTATTCTTAAACTGTGGCCCCTTGTTCTGGACTCCCCCAACATTGGGAACATGTTATCTGCCTCTAATGTGTCCAATCCCCTAATTATCTTATATGTTTCAATAAGATCCCCCCTCATCCTTCTAAATTCCAGTGTATACAAGCCCAATCGCTCCAGCCTTTCAACATACGACAATCCCGACATTCCGGGAATTAACCTAGTGAACCTACGCTGCACGCCCTCCATAGCAAGGATATCCTTCCTCAAATTTGGAGACCAAAACTGCACACAGTACTCCAGGTGCGGTCTCACCAGGGTCCGGTACAACTGTAGAAGGACCTCTTTGCTCCTATACTCAACTCCTCTTGTTACGAAGGCCAACATTCCATTGGCTTTCTTCACTGCCTGCTGTACCTGCATGCTTCCTTTCATTGACTGATGCACTAGGACACCCAGATCTCGTTGAACTCCCCCTCCTCCTAACTTGACACCATTCAGATAATAATCTGCCTTTCTATTCTTACTTCCAAAGTGAATAACCTCACACTTATCTACATTAAACTGCATCTGCCATGTATCCGCCCACTCACACAACCTGTCCAAGTCACCCTGCAGCCTTATTGCATCTTCCTCACAATTCACACTACCCCCCAACTTAGTATCATCTGGAGTTTTCTCCAAGTGTTCTGATTTCATCCCACACTCTAAAGATGTACAGGTTTGTAGGTTAATTGGCTTCGGTAAAATGGTCCCTAGAATGTAGGATAGTGCTAGTGTATGGGATGACCGCTGATCAGCGCGGACTCGGTGGGCCTGTTTCCGTGCTGTATCTCTAAAGACTAAACTAAAGTCTAAAGAAGCTGGGAGAGGGTTGAAGCAAGAAGCGCTGATAAACTAGAAAGGTTCTGACAGCAAGGGGCGAGTTCTGAGAGGGCAGTTTTAATCTAACCTGATCTACACACTACGAAACAGAAGGGAACATTACAAAACTTTGCAAAACATGCCTGTCTCACAGGACATGTGCCAACTTACCATCTTCATCTACTGCTCGAGAAAAATCTATATCCCATTCTTCCTTCCATTCCCATCCTTCAGGACATTCAATCTCGTCTATCGATAAGTGTCTATTCCCTTTCTGAAAAAAAAGTTATGCCATACTCCAGAACAGATAATGCTTCCTAAAATGATCATCATATCCAAGGAAACAACTGAAACGGCAAGGGTTGAGGTGCAGGAATCATGGGCTTCCTGCCCTTATATATCTAAGTTGAAAAGATACAAGTCTCCTTTCTATTTCTACTGGTAGGAGTATCTTTTTGAGTTGGCAGTGACCTGGAAGGACGTGTCTGAGGCACTTGTCGGATGGAGATTGTGTGTGCAAGTCTGAAATCAAATATCGACAACTGAAAAATGTTTGTAACTATCTTGGAGCAGATTAGCAAACTTCTCTAAGCCACAGAGATACTTTCTGCATAAACTCAGCAACATATAATCAAATTTTGTTTTGGCCATTTACCATTGAGATTGTGGCATCTGCATGTAAAGATTTACAGATTTGATATGCCTAAATAATTTAGAAAGTAAAAGGATTCTGAGAAGATTAATTTTCATCCCAATTAGTCAAGTTTTGATTTATAATGGTGACCAATTAATAAGAAAACTAACTGGACATCTTGACATACATTTGATGTTTAACAATACAAAATGACTTGTGAAACACCTACCTCATCAGTAAACAGTTCGAAAGCTGGGCTCCAGTCTCCTCCAGCTAGATGAGTTTCATTTTCATAAACATCATCTATAAATTCAGTGTGCCCAGCATCAGAATCAAACAGCAAGCTGTAAAGAGAGGAATAAACTAGTGTTTTCTCACATGTAAATCACACCTCACATTCATCATGTCACTTGCTCATGGTCACCACCGAGCTGCAATTTAACTCTAACTTGCAACATCAGAGCACTCACTCAACAGGAAAAGGAATCATATGAAGTAACTTGAAAGAGCACAAGGTGCATTGTGTTTGTTAGCAACTGCTGGGCTCAGGATGTTCATGGGTGAAGCAACTATGGTCATTAGTTTAAACACAGGAAATACAGCAATCTATTTGCACAAAATACGATCCTACCAAGAGCAATGTGATGAAGAGTGGCTGCAATATTTAAGTGATGATTGAGGGCCAATTTTGATCACAGCATCAAGAACAATTTGGTGAAATCACAGCTCACTTAATTTTTTCAAAAAACCTTGTGGGATAATTTGAAACTCATACTTCAGTTTTACAATATCGGAGGCCATTTGCTCAACAGGATACGTTGGTATCGTAATCATCCACTCTACCCCAATTTCCATCCACGTACCACACTAAGGGTGACACATACTGTAAGCCAATTAATCAACTATCAGCACATCTTTCGGATGAGATTTGAAATTGAAGCACCTTGAGGACATCCACACAAACACCACACAGCACCAGAGGTCAGGACTGAACCAGCTGTGCTGGAGCTGTAAGGCAGCAGCACCATCTGCTGCCCTTGAGGGATTCACTTCTACATCATCTGCAAAGCTCTACACTAACTGCAAAGCTCATTAGGGATAAAAACCAACATACCAATGCTCTGGGTCGATGGTCCACTTTCCATCCCATTGCCAGCCTTTCAGAGGGTGGAAAGCTTTTTTTGAAAGTCGCATTTTCCCCATCGCATCAGAATACATCGGATGCTGCAGCAATCCACTGGTACCCCAATGGCCCATTACTTTTGCTTGATTTTCATACTGAAAATTAAAACAGAAAGCATGACTGCTAAGCAGATAAATATGGCTACCATGAAGGCACAATCATAGATTGTTTAAGATAGATATGGACCAGGATGGGCTTAGTTTAGTTTATTATTGTCACATGTACCGACGTACAGTGAAAAGCTTTTTTGTTGTGTGCTATCTCGGTTAGAACTGAGATGAGGAAAAACTTTTTCAGTCAGAGAGTTGTGAATCTGTGGAATTCTCTGCCTTAGAAGGCAGTGGAGGCCAATTCTCTGAATGCATTCAAGAGAGAGCTGGATAGAGCTCTTAAGGATAGCGGAGTCAGGGGGTATGGGGAGAAGGCAGGAACGGGGTACTGATTGAGAATGATCAGCCATGATCACATTGAATTGCGGTGCTGGCTCGAAGGGCCGAATGGCCTCCTCCTGCACCTATTGTCTATTGTCTATCTAGTCAGCGAAAACACTGTACATGGTTCTTCCACTGAGCTGAGTTATATGGTGTCTGCCAAGGCATCATCTTGAGCAGCTGGCTCAGCACATATAAAGCCTGCCCTCCCTTTACCACTCCAATCTAAATGCATCACAGATGAAGAATGTACTGGGCCTCCATTGTAAAACTAAATGCCAACAAAAAGCCTACATGGTATTCTGTAGGATTATATACTGAACCACAGAAAAGAAAGATTATTTAAGTTTTGATGAAGGTCACTGAGCTGAAACATTGAGTCGGTGTCTTGCTTCACGGATACTACCTGACTTGCTGAGTGTTTTCAGTCTTAAAGGTTATTCAAGAGATGATGGCTGCACATCTCTCAGCCAGAAATTGATTGCTAATTATTTTGAAGGTGGACACAAAATGCTGGAGTAATTCAGCAGGACAGGCAGCATCTCTGGAGAGAAGGAATGGGTGGCGTTTCGGGACGAGACCCTTCATTGCTAATTATTTTGATGTCCATGCTATGCTTGGCAGAGAGCCTGATACTTTCTGTGTTTGTACTTTACTGTATGTTAATAATTTCTATTAAGATCATGACCCAAACTTGCATTTAGCTTTTTCACTGTTTATTGGATTAACATAAATAACTCCAATCAAAGTATGCAGAGATGTCAAATAACGACACAAAGTCCTGGGGTAACTCAGTGGGTTAGGAGCATCTCAGGAGAACATGGAGAGGTGATGTTTAAGGTCAGGACCATTCTTCAGACTAAGATGTGTTTGGAATGCATAATTTAATTAAGTTAAATGCAGACTTTTTAAAATCTTTTTTATTTTCCTAGTTTATATTCCATGTTGATGGCGCTGCTCATTTGGAAACTGAAATTAATGTCACTGCTCATGCCCAGTAATCTCCAAATATGAGTGCATCTTACTGAAGGTTGAACCAGATTAAATTGGTGAAAATGCAGAAGCACTGTGCAACTAAACTTTAGCTAAAATTCACCAGCACCTGAGTGACAGAGTTGTCTTGTAGGGTAATGCAGCTGTGTCACAGTCCCATTACTGCAATCAATACTGACCTCTAGTGCAGTCTCTCAGGGGTTTGCATATTCTCCCAGTGGCACAGCGATAGAGTTGCTGCCTTACAGTGCT
Source organism: Rhinoraja longicauda (assembly GCF_053455715.1). Classification (NCBI taxonomy): domain Eukaryota; kingdom Metazoa; phylum Chordata; class Chondrichthyes; order Rajiformes; family Arhynchobatidae; genus Rhinoraja; species Rhinoraja longicauda. The sequence goes on from NC_135988.1 coordinate 18,083,526, forward strand.
TGCAGTGCTGGAGACCCGGGTTCCATCCCGTTTACAGGTGCTGTCTGTACAGTTTGTACATTCTCCCCGTGACCTGCGTATGTTTTCTCCGAGATCTTCGGGTTCCTCCCACACTCCATAGCGTACAGGTTTGTAGGTTAATTGGCTTGTTTAAAGTGTAAATTGTTCCTAGTGTGTGTAGGGTAGTGTTAATGCGCGGGGATCGCTGGCCGGTGTGGACCCGATAGGCCGAAGGGCCTGTTTCCGCGCTGTATCTCTAAACTAAAACTAAACTAAAGACTGCATGTTCCAACTCCTCCTACGATGGTCTGATCTCCTCCCACAACCAAAGGGGGAGTAACAGAAGAACATCATACCAACAACCTGTCGGACACTAAATATGGGAGGGGTGGGGGGGGGGGGCAATGGGTGCTCTCAGCCTTTCCACACATAAATGTACTATTCTAGGATTGGCACCGAGTTTGTAAGAGAGGACAGAACTTCCCACCGGTTCCTGAGAACCTCCTCAGAAAACAGTTCCACCCTCTGATATCAAGGCACTGAATAATTACATGAGGACAACTATCGGAGTAGTTACAGAACCAAATGTTTGTTCAGCTGATTCCATGCAGCTTTTTCTGACAATATTTTCAAATATTCAACTTACTCTTTCTGCAGCAACCATAAATTTTCCATCAATTAGTTTTTCAAATTCTTCTTCATCAGAAGACAACCCCAGCCAGATCCATAGGCGGAGATGAGCTGCATACCTCATTTCATGAATCTTGTCATGGTGGTACTGTCAACATCAATTAAATAAAATAGCAATTAATGTTTAGTTTAGAGATACAGTGCGGAAACAGGCCCTTCGGCCCACCAAGTTCGCGCTGACCAATGATCCCCGCACACTAACGCTATCCTACACACACAAGTGACAATTTATAATTATACCAAGCCAATTAACCTACAAACCTGGTTTTTATTCACAAAATGCTGGAGTAACTCAGCAGGTCAGGCAGCATCTTGGGAGAGAAGGAATGGGTGACGTTTCGGGTCGAGACCCTTCTTCAGATTGTCACCCATTCCTTCTCTCCCGAGATGCTGCCTGACCTGCTGAGTTACTCCAGCATTTTGTGAATAAAAACCTTCGATTTGTGCCAGCATCTGCAGTTATTTTAACCTACAAACCTGTACGTTTTTGGATCTGATCTTTAATGGAATTCATTATAGACGTAATAGTGACTAAAACAATGGGTTGTCACTTCATTTTCAGGGGGTGGAGGGTGTGGGGTGATACTTTTGAAAACACTCAGGCAATATACCTTATAAGGAGAAAGGTAACAGCTACTATAAAAATAACACTTGAAATCACAGGAGAAAATTAAAAGCATCACTCTTAAATATCTCTGAGTTAAATATACTTCCTCCATAAAACTACATCAGTATTTTTCATCTTCACCATTTATTTACCATTTATTTAGCAATTCTGATTCAGCTTCAGTGAAGTAATAATGGGTGAAATAATTATGCATCTCAGCAAATAAATTTGAAAGGCAAAGCAGCAACGGGCACAAAAGACTGAGGAACAAACAGCTAACACCAACATTTCTGGGAAATTTTGACCCACCTTCATAAACACGGTTTGTAACTTTCCACAGAATTTCCCACAAGACTTCTTGTCGCTACTCGAAAACAGAACTAAATGCGATTTGATCCGAGCGTAAGCCACCCGCTTCTCTCCAGACAGCATCCAGATTATGATGTCAGGTAAGCTTATCTGAGGCTGCAAGATCAGAAAAGAACGTAGAAGCTTTTACTTATTCAGTCTGTTGACTTTCCCTTCCCATTTTCTTATGTGTCTCCTAACCTCTTGTGGAGAGCCTGGAGAGCTCTGGAATATCCTGACCGCAGACTGCACGATAGCTCAGCCCGCCCACCCACCCACCCCCTTGGCACAATGCTGGAAGGTGTACTTCTCACAGTAGTAAATGGACAGCAATCAGCAGCTGGAACCATAGATTCAGAATTGTTGCACAGGAGGCCACCATTCAATCCATCAACTCTATGCTGGCTCCTGGCAGAGTATCCCGAAGATCACAGCTTTTCGTTTTTAGCTCTGCAAATTATTCTCGAGTGCCAATCAAATTCCCTTTTTTGATTGAATTGTTTGATTCCATCACATTTACTTACAGTGAATTCCAGATCATAACGTGAGTCAGTCATAGTGTGGAAACAGGCCCCTCAGCCCAATTTGCCCATGCCTACCCACATGCTTCATCTACACTAGTCCCTTCTGTCTGTGTTTGGCCAATATCCTTCTAACCCTATCCTATCCATGTACCTGTCCAAATTAGCCTTTGTTACAAAATTCTCCTCACAGCTCACTCCACTGCCCTTTTTTTGTAGAAAAAGGTCATCGGCATACATTTTGATCATTGCCATTGGTGCCTACAGTGGATTGTCGTCCTAAAAGCTGTTTAAGTTGCTTAAGGGCCTAATTTCATTAATACATTTTACTTTTTACACTTTCTGTAATATTAAAAATTCTAAAAATGTGAAAATCTAGTATTCAACTTTTTTAAGAGGCGCTGATACACTGTCCCATCTCCATCTTCCTTGTTCTTAGAACCTAACATTGTAAATGTGTCGTCGGGTGCTTGAACTATCTGCTGGTGGATATTGTTTTTCCTTATTTACTTTTTCAGATCAGGTATTCATTTTTATCAAATCTTCTCTCCACCACAAGAACAACCCACCTTCGCCAGTCTAATCTATAACAGAAATCCCTGGAACTGTTCCAGCAAATCATTTTTGTTTTTTCTGCAGCATCTTGACATTGCTCTCAATGATATCTGCGTTAAACTGGACACTGTGCTTTGTATTCCTTTTTGTTATGGATAGCAACAGTTCATATGCTTTATGGGCCACTCTCTCAATATGCCAAACCACTTTCAAGGATTTGTGTACATATGCACTCAGGTCTCTCAGTTCTTTTAGAGCCATCCAACTTTTCCCCACCTCTTCAGCTGAAGGGAGCTGCCCCAACAGTATTTGCAGAGCTGTCGTTATCAATGCTGCAGAATTCAAGCATCAAAGTTTCGAACAATAAACGGCCAGATGGTTTGACTGACTTAAAGCAAATCTAAACTAAAAAGTAGCTCATGGAGTTAATTAAATGAATGGACAGAAAGTCACCAATTTACTTCAAATATATCGTCTGATCTGCTGAGTATTTGCAGCATGTGCTGTTGGTTTGGGATTTCGACTATTGCGCATCAGATAATCCCTCCGCACCATCATCCACAGGGGAACCCAATGAAAAATGAAAACCAAAATGAAATGTGAAAAAAAAGTGGCACTTTGTTTTATAAAACTCCTATCTCTGCAAAATCAGTTTAATTGTCACTGCACAATGTCTAAAACAAAGTCACGGGATTGTAATCATGAATAAATAATGTGGGCAACACAGATGTTGAAACAGAATACAGTAAGAAAATCTTTGGAGACACTCGGATGGGGAGGGACTAGAAAGATTAGGAGTTGGGGAAACAGACAGGAACATGTACCTTTTTCCTTGTAACCACATAGCTTTGTTGGCAGATTAGTAACTTGTGTCCCACCATTTCTTTGAGGTTACTCTGTGTTTATGCACTCCCGTGTGCATAAAATATTGCCCAAGGTGGAAATACTAAACAAAACACTTTTATTCCAGACTGTATACACCCAGACCATTGAAACAAATGAATTCAAATATGGGCATAGCTCTTTTCTTTTTTGTCTTTCTTATCCTGAAAGATAATGTCTTGATTCCTCTTGGTCATAACTGGCCAATTCACATTAGGTCTATCAGCAGACACACACCTGAGTCACACCAGACATGCTCTCCGTGTGACCATTCATTTCTGACCATTACTTTAACAATATTACATTGTTTCCCACCAAAACAGTTTCACACTCTGAAGTACTTCTGGGGTGCAGTGACTTGTAATATAGACAACTGTTTCTAACCCTCAACTGAAAATTAATTACAAAATTTAAAATTTTAAAAGTGATTACATTATAAAGTTCCTTGGGACTTCCAGAAGTGTATGAGATCCTACTCCAATCAATGTGCAACTCCCAGTACTTTGTCCTCCTTGCTTTCTTCAACTTCTACGTGCTGGCGTTTCTATCAGTCAACCTGTTTTGAACACTCTCCAAACATGTTGTGGTGCCTCCCAATCCTGTTACAATTCAACCAGTCCAGAACTTGTCCAAATTCAAGGAACATAACTGCTTCACACTGGAATATTCCCCCTTGTACACTTGTATTAAGCACTAGAAAGCAAACCTCCTCTGCTACTGACGTGAGCCTCTCAATCCAGTCTTCGATTTCAGGCAGCTTGTCTTGGATATTAATGTTTTTATCGTTCAATTTCTCTGCAGATTTCCTAATTTTCTTCAGAATGAGAATTTGTTGACCGTACAGGTATTGATCGAGAAGAGTCACATGGGGTAGCTTTTTCACTGATGGGAGTGATCGACTGCAATAGGGAAGAAAGATAAAGAAATTAGCTACAAGGTTTAAGTGATGGAGGTTGTCAGTGCCATGTACTGCCTGTGCAAGGTGCATTTCAATCATTCATGAAGCCAAACCATTGCTTAGACTACAATTAATTTACCAGCATGTCTTTGAGACTTGGTACAGAGTGGATCATGTAACAAAACCCACGTAGTCCCAAGACCTCAACTGTGGAATAGGCGGAGGAGGATGCCTGACTTTAGTCGAGCGTCATAACGGCTGGGAAGGCGGATGAAGGCTGCAGCAGGTCGTCTTGGACTCCATGCCACTGGATCCTGACCCAGATCTGTCAAGGACCGTGTGGTCCAATCTCCCCACGTTAAACAAAGTCATGTACAGGCTTCCTCCATAAAAGGAATACGACCCTATGGAGAGGACAGTCATACTCGCTTCGAGTGACTGCCGATGAGTCACAGGGAAAACATGAAAACTCTACATGACAACATCCAAGATCAGAATCCCTGGTGCCCTGAGGCAACTGTGCTAAAAGCAGCACCACTGCCCATCCCTGGGTCAGATTACTCTCAGTTGAATTAACAAGCAGTTTACTTTGAGGGAAAGATACTATTCATGTTATGTTACAATTCCGTCAGTTTTAGACAATAGACAATAGACAATACAGTCACAGTCAATTTAACATTGTTGTTGTTTCTGTAAGGGTGAAGATTATTTTCACCAAGGTGAATAACGTCAAGTTACGAGTGGAACAGTTTCCATTTTAGAAGCTTCTGGTTATATCGAAATGCAGATGTATTAAGCAATACCATGCAAACAAGTTCTCACTCACATAACCAATAGAAGCAGTGGACCCGTGGACCCTTGCACCTGCTCCACTATTTAATATAAGGTAGACACAAAATATTGGAGTAGCTCAGCGGGTCAGGCAGCATCTCTGGAGAGAAGGAATGGGTGACGTTTTGGGTCGAGACCCTTCTTCAGACTGATGTCAGGGGAGGGGGCTGGACAAAGATAGGATGTAGTCAGAGACTATTTAATATAATGGCTCATCTATTACCTCAGCACCACTTTTCTGCACCAACCCTATTTCCTAAATATAGGAAAATCTATGAATATCAGTCTTAAGTTCATTAAACGAATGGGCCTCCTTGGGTGGAAAATTTCAAAGAATCAGTACCTCTGAATTTTATTCCTTGGAGTGCAGGGGGTTGTGGGGCAATCTTAGTTCTATGTTACCCCACTTTCACATCAACTCCCTACACACAAGGTTAAATTTTATAGAGACCAATTAACCTGCAAACCCACACATCTTTGGGATGTGGGTGGAAACCGGAGCACCCTGAGGAAACCCATGCGGTCACAGGGATAACGTATAAACTCTACACAGACAGCAGCCGCGCTCAGGATTAAACTTGAGGACAGCGATGAGCCAGAGGCTCTGGTGCTGTGAGGCAGCAGCTCTGTCAGCTGCCAAAAAAGGTCCAATGAAAATTGTAAAAGCTGCCAATCAACAAGTGAAACCTACCAAGACTTGCTGAGAGAGAGGAAACATCAAATTTGTCCATCAAACGGCATCTGGTCCCAGGTGATGAATTTAAATATTTAATCCACATCTTTTAGTGGATTGACTTAGTGCTACCTACTTGCAATCTTTCACCACACGGTCAAGCATCTTTATCCATGCCCCTGTGAGATGAGTTCCTCCACCTGACAACGCTGTCTTGACGTCTTCCAAATTAATTTTCTAAAGAACGTGAAATAATAGTGTAGCATTATCAGATATTCACCTAATATTTCAAGATTTATACACATACACACATTATATATCTATATATATATGCACATATTACTGATTTTGATATGAACGTAGGAAATAATGTTTAGTAATTTGTAGATAGGTAGTGTGTTTGATGGTAAAAGGACAGATGCGCAGACCAATGGCAGATGGAATTTAATCCTGATTAGTGTGAACATTTAATACAAAAGTAGAAATGGGTCATTTCCAAAATTACATGAAAATGACTGCATAAAATACCAAAATAAAAAGGTTCTCTACCAATCGTGTATTTCATGCCATTTTCACAGCAACAGTAAATTGAAGGGGTTGGAAGGCAATGGGCCAGAGGGGATTAGCCCAATATGCCAAATTGGTCGGCATGGACAAGGTGGGATGAAGGGCCAGTTTCTGCGCCGTCCAGTTCTATGACTTTCTGACAGCCCACTATTATTTTGTTTCTACATATTTCATTCTGTCATGCACTGTTATCTTACTGTCCAAATCTCTCCCAATCACAGGCTTTCCCATTTATTCTCTCTCACACACTTGCTCAATAGTTGCAGATATTTAACATTTTCCAATTCTGACGAGGTTTCATTGATCTGCAACTATAACTCTGTTCCTTTATTCTGCCAGAGGCTGCTGACAGGTGTAGCATTTTCAATTCATTGCCCAAAATACTCACCAGTCTATCTATGATTTTAAGCAACACATTTAATCTATCGAGTCTGTGGTCAATATTTTCCCAGAACGATGGCAGAGCCGCCACAGGTTTCGTGTCACACCAGAAGAGGTAATAATAGTAGTTTCCTGCAAGCGTAGGATGACATAGGGTTAGTGATCCTGAAACTAACTGGCATAATCAGACTTCTTTTACTTGTACAAATTCAAACTTTAGCTCTTAAAACCACACTTAACTGTGGTTGTCAAATTATTTCACAGAAAATAAGTTTTAATTCTCATCAGTAACAGGTTATACTTTTTCACTCTCTAGCTTTACCCTCCAGTTGTACAGGAAGATGGAACCTGAGCATTCATTTTGTTTATCTCTCATTATCAATCTCTGCTGCCTGACTTTGCTGAGTGTTTCCAGCATTACCTGGAATTTTAACATAGGTTTTCTGCAGTTTTGTTGATCAAATCAAATCTAACGTAGGTGCAGAGTTCTCCCAAGGCCCTGCTGCATTTTAAAAATGACCAACACTGTGTTCACCTCGCTGCTGATTGTAGGAGCTTGCTGTGTACAATTTAGTTGGCAGTGCGTCTAATATTTTATGAATTACCCTCAACAGGACGTGAAGCTTCAAAATGATTCATTGCTACTTCGTGGGGAGAGTGGTAAAAGATGAGGAATGGTCTTGAGACTATGAAATGCACCAGATAAATGTCTCTATTATCCATTTGCATGATTTGGTTTTGGTCTTGCGCTGTCTCATTCCAATAGTTTTTTAAAAACAGTTTGGATCTATTGTATTTTGCAGATGAGCTGAGGAGAATTATTAATACTTAAGGCTTTAGCCAATAATATTAACATTCCAAAGGCCAAAGGTCAACTAGAAAAAAAAAAATGTTTTAACAGCTGATACCGTGTTAGCAAATACATTTTGTATTTCAACATGCATTTTGATTTAACAATGCATCATGACAAAATGCAGTTATTTCAATTATTGTGCGTAAACTATTGCCTTTGATTATAGATATGTTCAGAACAGATACATGATGTTACCGGGGTAATGTGGATAAGCTCATATTAACCTCAGTTCTAAATTACCTTTGATTTCAGTTTAATTTAGAGATTCAGCATGGAAACAAGACCTTGGACCCATCCAGTCCACACTGACTCATACACTAGTTCCATGTAATCCTAGTTTTGCATCCTCCACACTAGGTGCCATTTACAGAAGCCAATTCATCTACAAACCTGTACGTCTTTGCAATGTGGGAGGAAACCGGAGCACCTGGAGAAAACCCTCGTGGTCACAGGGAGAACATACAAACTCCATAGAGACAGAACCCATAGTCAGGATCAAACCCAGGTTCTTGACGCTGTAAGGCAGCAACTCTACTGCAGCACCACTGTGCCCTATCTCGTGACAAAAAATCAAGCACTATAAAGCAATCAGACTTTGTACAGGTCATCTTCATGTTACAAACGTCTGACTTGTGGATACCCTTACATACAAATGAGCTCCCATATCATTAAATTCAAAAGTTCGACACGCATACATACATTTGTTCCAACAGCAGAATTTACTCTTTTTAAAATCAGTCTTATGTGCTTTTGATGCTATTCATAACTGTGGAGGTATGGTTATCATATTAAGTGACCCGTGTATGTTTTTCAACTAACGAACAAAATCGGGTAATAGATGTCTGGAATCAGTTTTCTATCCAGGTCGGCTTGCAAATGCACTCTTTTAAAAAAAGGTCTAACCTACCTTCTCTTCCTGACTGCAAAGAAATAAAAAAACATGCAACCAATTTATCTTTAACCATTAAACTGAACATGCTCCACAGGTTGAGAGAGAAAAACAGTTACTGTTTCAGGTTAACAAGCTCTCATCAGAACCCTTCATGTTTTACACTTCCAGTGCCTTCTTCAGTACCATTCAATATAGCTCTACTTACCGTCAAACACAGGCTGGTAGTGCTGGGTGGTGGACGCGTGAAGTTTACAAGACTTGTCAACTCTATTCCCATAATTCCCCATGCTGACCTCAAACTGGATTGGCTCCTTAGACTCTTGCAGCTGTGTGGCCGAGTAGAACACAACGCAGAGACTGTACCTTCGCCTGTGCAAGTACTTCTGCAGCCATACAATGGAAACATAGACATTTCTTGCAGCACAGAATACAAAATAACATTTCAATATAGAAACATAGAAAAATAGGTGCAGGAGTAGGCTATTCGGCCCTTCGAGCCAGCACCGCCATTCAATATGATCATGGCTGATCATCTAAAATCAGTACCCCGTTCCTGCTTTTTCCCCATACCACTTGATTTCTTTAGCCCTAAGAGCTAAATCTAACTCCCTCTTGACACCATCCAGTGATTTGGCCTCCACTTCCTTCTGTGGCAGAGAATTTCACAGATTCACAACTCTCTGGGTGAAGAGGTTTTACATTATCTCAGTCCTAAATGGCCCTTATTCTAAAACAGCGCCCCTGGTTCTGGACTCCCCCAACGTCGGGAACATTTTTCCTGCATCTAGCCTTTCCAATCCTTTAAGAATTTTATATTAAGAATTATATACTTTTCAGAAGAGATTGATAAAACCGAAACCTGATCCCACATCAGGGGAAAACTTGGTGAGAGGATGACAGAAAGGTTGTCAGAAAGATTCAACAATAGAAATGATGAAGGAACTTCAACCTAGAATATTAACTCTATTTTTATTTCTGCCTGACCTGATGAGTGTGTGTGGCCTTTTCTGTTTTTGAGGTTGGAATCTCAGGCAGCCATGGTAGACCAATGCAACAAAAACCCACACGAGGCCAGAACAGGAGCAACACAAAGTCAGAAGGCGGCTATAGAAGTAGGAAAGGGCAAGGATACAATGAAGCTCAAAAGCAGAGGTGAGAATTTTAAGCTCAACGTATGGCTAGATTCAAAAGCAATGCAAGTCAGTGACCACAAGGGAATGAGACTTGATGTGAGCTCAGCAACAGATAGTTATTCTTGTTTAGGTTTATGGAGGCTAGAAGAGGGTGGTTGGCTGGAAGACCATTGGAAATTAGTCCAGATATCAGATCAGGGATTGATCAGTAGATGGGTTAAGATGATTTACATTGCTTCATCAATGAGATCCAACTGTTTAGCACACCTCTCTCTAAACAACATGATTATAATCCTATTAAAAATAAAATCATGATCAGAGTATGACAGTATGTTGCTTACAATGACAAGAGGCCTCAGTCACAGAGAAAGGATTTGTTTAGTTTGGGAAGAGATCACGAGCGAAATGGGAGTCCACGGACGACAGCGGGCGTATAATGGGGTCATTCAGCCGCAGCGCAATGGGCTCCATCGTGGCGGAGTGGACCAAGCGCTGCTGCCTGACGTCCACGAGGAGAGAATAAGCCCGCAGAAAGTCGGCCCCGAGCAACGGCTGGGAGACGTCGGCGATCGTAAACAGCCACGTAAAATGACTGGCGCCGAAAACGATGTGGACCGTGCGGACGCCATATGTCTGAATAATGCTCCCATTTGCCGCGGTGAGGATGGGCCCCCGCTTCCCAGAACGAATGTCCAACGGCGAAGGGGGCAGGACGCTCAGCTCCGCCCCGGTATCCATGAGGAAGCGGCTCCCGGACCGCCGATCCCAGGCGAAGAGGCGGTGAATCTGGCCGGCCACCGCGAGGGCTATTGGCAGCCGGCCCCGGCGTTTCCCGGAAACGTGCACGGCTGGCGGCATTGTCGGGCTGCCGCACCCCAGCGCTGGTGGTAATAACACCAGTACCTCCTGCTGGTGCTGGCTGGAGCCTGCTGGTGTGGGACTGCAGGTGCACGACCCGCAATGGCCACCGGGGGTGATCTCGCAGGCCTCCGGGACGTAGCTGTCACTCCTTCCACAGCTCCCCCGCCCGACCGGAGAAAATCGGGCGCTTGTCGAGTGACGTTTAGCGCACTGACGTCATTACGGCGCGCCGCCCACAGCGCGTCCGCGCGCCTGCCGAGGGCCCGGGTGTCTTCAAAGGAGGCGTCTGTGAGCTGCAGGCGAATGTCGGCCGGCAGCAGGTGCAGGTATGTATACTCGAACATTAGGCACGGTCTGTGCCCGTCGAGTAACGCGACCATCTCCTTCAGGAGGCTAGATGGGCGCCGGTCACCGAGGCCTGGCATGTGGAGGAGCCTTTCGGCCCGCTCCATTCGGGTTAGCCCGTAGGTTTGGAGCAGCAGCTCCTTAAGGGCTTCGTATTTACCGTTGGCCGGGGGGTCCTGGAGGAACTCCGTTACCTCTTCGGCCGTGTCCTGGTCAAGGGCTCCCACCAGGTGGAAAAACTGGGTGTTATCCACTGTGATGCCCTGCAGCTGGAACTGGGCCTCCGCTTGGTAAAACCAAACGCGAGCCCGGGTGGTCCAGAAGGTCGGGAGCTTGATTCCTACCGCGTCGACAGCTGGGGCCTGGTCGGCCTGCGAGCCGGACGGGCGGTCGGATTCTGCTTTTTTGTCCATCCTAATGAATGGACCGTCGAGGTCACCAATGTAGCGCGTCGATAAAGGCAAGGAGTCAGGTATTTCGAGAAGGTATATTTTATTGTATCACAGGTATCAGACGGGTCTAGTCTGCCGGAATGGCTTGGCGCCCAAACCTTGTCCTTATATACCTGAGTCCAGGACCGCCTCCCGGGACTGGTCCATTCCCGTGCCGAGGAGTCGGTAGAAGTATGGCCCGACCCTTCGGAGCCGCCACAAAAGTATATTTTATTTATGTAGCACTTTTCATGCAATTTATTGCAGCCCAAAGTGCTTTCCACAAAAACAAACACATTTCTAAACAAAGAAACAATTTAAAACAGTAAGGACATAGGTATGCAAAGCACAGATTTATATAAAAATATAAAATGTAAAATTGGAAGTGTAAAAGAACAAAGGAAGTAAAATCAGTTAAAAGCTTGTGTAAAAAGATATGTTTTAAACTGCCGTTTAAAAATCTCAACTTAATTAAAATTGAAATCACAAAAGTGCAAGAAAGATCCACTCTTTCATTCCAGTAAACCATGATGCCAGATACTGGGGATCACGATGCTGGGCCTTGCCAATCTGATTTGTAAAGCAAGAAGGGCCTACTGTGTTAATACCTGTACTATCAAGGAATCTTCACTTGGCAGATCAACAATGTTATTTCCTGAACGGTCTGCCATCGTGGTTATTAATTCTATCAAGATTCGACCACGGTAATAGACCCCTTCCACCTGAAAGAGAAAGCAAGCATTTTAATTGGAACATCCAGACTTATTTTCGCTAGATGGGTTTCGATTTATCATTGTCAGTACCAAGGTATGGTGAAAAGCTTTGTTTCTCGTGTTATCCGACCAAACAAGATAATGCTATACATAAATACAAACAAGACAAACTCAAATACAATACGTCTAGCAAAGGGAAAGGTATGGAGTGCAGAATGTAGTTTTCAGCATTGTAGCGCATCAGTTCCAGAGACAAAGTCTTAATGTTCACAGACCACACCTCGAGCATGGACCAGACTGGACTAAGTAGTTTTTGAAAAGACATACAATAAGCACATCTTTTCAACTCTTTTGAACATTGTCAGCTCCCTCTGCAGTGAGTCTTGAAACATTGCTCAATAAATAGTCAGGTACCTTTCCAAGATTTAACTCATCATCCTTATCCGCACCATCAAGACCTTCCCTGGGACTGCCATAAAGATTCAAAAAGCATGGTCCAAAATGTGGAAGGAATCCTGTGTCTTCATCTGTTGGAATGAAAACCATTATGCATCATGGCCTAGTAATCAATAGTCAGACTTAAATCGGTTCAGTATGGAGACCAGACTTAAACAATGAGTAGGGATGCAAACTGAAACTGAAATATGGATAAAAGGGCTGCTACCATAATATTCACAGTAGTACTCAGAAGATTTATCTTTTATCCAAGGAGTGGTGACAATATGGCATTATGTTCGGCAGACATTGTGGGAAGGGTCCGTACCTGTGCTGTGTTATGTATCCTATTTGTCTGCGATGCCATCTTTGTGCAAATTAGTTGCCGCACATCCCACGGAGATTGCACTTTAAAAGTGCTTCGCTGAGTGTCAAGTGGCAGGATAAGTGATGAAAAACATCCTGAGGCGGTGAATGGTCCTTATAGAAATACATGCTTTCCAAATCTTGTACAAGATTCCTTCTGGAACTGTGGTACATTTTTATCGTCTGAGAAACTGGGGATGAGTACTGTGCAAACTGTTGCCCTGAGAGTCAATTGAAGCTTCTGGACCACTAGATCCTTGGGAATGTGGGCATAAGCAGGAATCAGAGACAAAGAAAAAAGCAGATTCAAGATGCCTCCCCCGAAAATAATATTCAGGACTATAGCTTTACCTTCTAGTCCCATTGCTGAAATCAATGAGATATTCAATTTTGTCGTTCCTAAAGGTGTTTTTTTAATTGCACTCTTCCTAAAAAGATGAAACATTTAAATTGTAACAATATGCAGTTAAAAGCCCAGAATAAATCCATCCATTGCATATTTATTAAAAAAATGTCTGCAGTCCTTCCCTACAACAACTGACTTTCCATACTCCCCAATATGAATGCAATCCCTCAACCTTTTATGAATTGATTTATTCATGAGATGTAAACATCTCTGGCAATGCCAGCATTTATTGTTCATTCTTTATTGGCATTGAACTGAGGAACTAGTTAACAGCCAATCAAATCCAAAGAAGAGTGCTGATAGGAAACATCGCCTATCCATTCCCCCAATAGATGCTGCCTTAACTACTGTGTAATCTTAGTTGACAAGAAGCTGGTCAACACTTGTGTACAAATCTTGGCTCAGGAGATGTGGAGAGTAAATGGCAGGTACAGAAAGCAATTAGAAAGGCAAGTGATATGTTAGCTTCTATTATAAAGGAGGCTAGACGACAAAAATATATAACTTCTACCACAAGAGGACAGCCCTTTGGAAAATCTATATTTCAAGTAATATGAAGTTTTGGTCTTCATACCACAGAGAGCATATTGAACAGGCAACGTGGATTTAGCAGAAGAACCCTGAAAGACACTGTCAGATGCAAGGGGCTATTTCTTCTCTGGAAAGAGTTCAGAATCGCATGGTCATGGTGTCAGGATAAGGGGTCAGATATTTAAGATGGAATGAAGGAGAGTTTTGTTTCACCAGATAGTAAATATAATGAACTATCGAGTGCATAACAAGGAGAAAAAAAGTAAATTGAGACAATTCAAAGGAGAATCAGAGAAATCAAAGAAATAGATATATGAGCTATTTATTGTGAGCAAAAATGAAGCAGTGCATTGAAGAAACTGTCTCTGAATCTGGAAGTATGTACTTTCAAACTCATTTAATAGCAAGGATGAGCGTCAGTCCCAACAATGTAAATGAAATAGAGCAACATTCACCTACCGATCATAAACCGTGAACCAGATATTGTCACTCAGTGATGGAAACTATAGGGAGGGAAAATGCAGAAAAGTTATCATCATTGTGCATATTTTACCTCAGCATTGTCTGCTGCCCCAAGCTAATGGAAAATGAACGGCAACACCATTCCCACAGAAGCTTCTTGCCTGCAGAGCCAATCAGCCAAAACTCCCCACCCACTGACTTAACCCGCAGAGTCTGGCCGCCTGCAGAAGAGCCATTTCATTCCACACCATCCGGAGGAAGCTTTAAGCTCTTTATCTTAAACCTGTGTCAACCCTATGCACACTGGGAGAACTAAAGCAGTGACTCACTGAACTGTATCAAACATGCTCTTCCTTGGCCCCTCTACCCAGCGGACATTAGTTTATAATAAAAGTTGTATGTTCCAACCTTACCCTGCTCCTCAGGTAAATCACCTGGTTCCATTCAGGATTTATCTGGTTCTCTACCATTTTTGTTGCCACCTGTGAGGAGAATAAAGGGTTAAATATCTTGAGCAGGTTCTTGATGAGGAAGGACGTCAAAGGTTACAGGGAGAAGGCAGGAGAATGGGGTTGAGAGGAAATATTGTACATTGTATGTCTTCCTGCTCATGTATATCCTATATTGTATGGTCTTCCTGCTCATGATCTTTGTGATACTCAAGATAGACACAAAATGCTGGAGTAACTCAGCGGGACAGGCAGCATCTCTGGGTAGAAGGAATGGGTGACGTTTCGGGTCGAGACCCTTCTTCAGACTGACACTAACTCAGTCTCTGTCTGAAAAAGTGTCTTGACCCGAAACATCACCCATTGCTTCTATCCAGAGATGCTGCCTGTCCCGCTGAGTTACTCCAGCATTTTGTGTCTATCTTCGGTGTAAACCAGTATCTGCAGTTCCTTCCTTCACATATTTGTGATACTCTCATTGCTATCATCTAGATGGCCTCAACTAAAGAGAATCTCTCTCAGTTTCATCTCCTCCTCATCATGGCCTCATCTTTGAGGTACCCGAGTTGTTTCAATTCAACAATCCCAGATTTAGTCACTCGGACACTGGAAGCTGTTAATTCATCTGATAAGGCATAAAGCTTATGGTTCCTCTCTTCAGATTCTATTCCATCAGCCCGCTTGACCAAGTTTTTATGAGATTGCTCCGATACTGTCTTTGATGTTCCAACATTTGATGTTCCAACATTAAGAACTCATTGACTAACCCTTCGGTAGATACCCAAAAGCTGCCGATGCTGGAATTTTCACCAAAATTCAAAATACTGGACGAATAGTACTAGAGCTTGAATAGCACCTCAATTCCACTTGGGTAGTTTATAATCCAATGGTATAAACACTGAATTTTCCAATTTCAAATAATACATCCCTCTCATTCCCCTAACCCAATATGCACACATTTCTCCCACCATCCCAGTCATCCTTCCTAAGCTCATCTTCTATTCCTGAGGTGAACATTTCCCTTTCATCCCCTTCTTTTCCCTTCCACTCATAACACTGGCTTTACATTTCACTCCTCGTCTTCACTCCTTATCTGGCACTATTTTGTCTCCTTTTCACCTGTAGGTTTTGTCATTTACCGCACACATCTGCCAATCAGTTCCTCACGGCCCCAAACTGTGTTGCCAGGTTCTGTCCCAACCACATAGTTTTTCCTGGTTTCTCCCTCTCCCCCCCCCCACCTTCCCCCCACTCCAATCAGTCTGAAAACGTGTCCCAATGCAAAACAACATCCACCAATGCCCTCCATAGATGCTGCTGAGTACCCGCTGAGTTCCTCCAGTACTTTTTGGTTTTTTTGTGAAGTAACTTTTCTACTTTTAAAGATGGCACGTAAAAGCAAATTGTTGTACTTCGGGCATTAAGTTCCAGACATCTCTGGTCCAAATGGGTCAACAACTCAAAACATAACTCCTTTCATTGCTGCACCCCCAGTAGTTATGTCTTTACGTCCAAATAAGAAGCGTTTACATACAGAGTTAGAATAAGAGAAAATGATGAGATAAAATTAAGGGCTCCTTATGCAAATACCTCATTCGGAGGTTTTTGACATTTAGGTAAGACAAATGAAGCGTGGTGGCTCTATTAATAAAGAATGAGATAATTGCAGTGGTGAGATTAATATTAACGCAAGTTGCAAAAACAGCTTGGGTGATTATAGGAAATAGCAAAAGATAAGAAGTCACTGGTGGGGTATAGAGTGGGTCATACTGTACCACATGACAATAAACTAAACTACAACACAAAAACAAGCCTTTTGGCCCATCAGAGCCATGCCAATCTTTGTGCCATCTACACCAACTTTCCAACTGCAGGACTCTGACAGAAATATCAATGCAACCAGCTGTAGGGTCAAAACATGTCCTACCTGTCTTATAATAATAATAATAATAATGCATTACATTTATATAGCGCTTTTCATACACTCAAAGACGCTTTACAGGGATTTAAAGAACATAGGGAAGTGAATAGATAAATAAGTAAACAAACAGAGAAAGGAGACAGAGGGTGAGGTGACCTTCAGTGGTTGAAGGCAGTACTGAACAGGTGAGACTTCAATGATGTTTTGAATGTGGTGAGTGAGGAGGAGTCTCTGACGGTTTGGGGTAGTGAGTTCCATAGGGTGGGAGCAGCGATGGAGAAAGCCCTGTCCCCCCAGGATCTGAGTTTGGTCCGGATGGGGGGGGATAGGAGATTGGCAGCAGCAGAGCGGAGGGTGCAGGTGGGAGTGTGCCTGTGGAGGAGGTCAGTCAGGTAGGATGGGGCCAGGTTATGGAGGGCTTTGTAGGTCATGAGGAGGATTTTGTACTGGATTCTCTTATGATTCAGATATCGATACATAAACTCGCCTTAGTATTGGATAAGCCAACAAGTAAAGGTTATTGGTTGCTTACCTTATTTCCAGCAAAGCTGACTTCAAGAAAGGAGTCAGCACCATCCTTCCATTCAGTATCCACTCCAAACATGCGCTTCAAGTTTGTCGTGAGCCCTTTTGTTGCTGAAAATAAAAATGTGTTTGTAGGGAAATAAAGCACTGAAACAGGCCCTTTGGCCCTCCGAGTCCACGCTGAGTTTCAGTCACCCATTTACACTAGTCCTATTTTAGCTGCATTTTTGAGATTTGGGAGGACACCAGAGGAAATCCAAGCAAACACAAGAAGAATATATAAGCTCCACACAGACAGCAACTGAGGTCAGTATCAAACCCAGGTCTCTGGTGCTTTGAGTCAGCAGCTTCTACAGGCTGGGCTACTTGATAGTGATAGAGTGATACAGCATGGAAAAGGGCCCTTCTGCCCAACTTGCCCACACCGGCCAACATGTCCCAGCTACACTAGTCCCACCTGTCTGTGCTTGATCCATTACCCTCTAAACCAATCCTATCCACGTACCGGTCTAAATGTTTCTTAAACGTTGGGATAGTCCCTGCCTCAACTACCTCCTTTGGCAGCTTATTCCATACACCACCTCCCTTTGTGTAAAAAAGTTACCTCTCAGATTCCTATTAAATCTTTTCCCCTTCATCTTAAACCTATGTACGCTGGTACTCAATTCACCTACTCTGGGCAAGAGATTCTGTGCATCTACCCGATCTATTCCTCTCATGATTTTATACACTTCTACAAGATCACTCATCATCCTCCTGCGCTCCAAGGAGTAGAGTCCCAGCCTATCCAACCTCTCCCTGTAACTTGCATGCTTTCTCTCTCCACCTTCCCCCATTATATCAACTAGACAAGTTCATCAACAAGTTATTCTCATAGCATCAATCCATCAGAAATATTATCTTGTCTCTCTCCACCACCCCCATCCTTTCTACAAATTGTTTTTGCTCTTTACCAGCCTCTGAGGAAGTAACTTCAATCCGCTTAGTTAACTGTTTGTCTTTCCACAGATACTGCTTTTATTTTAAATAATATAATATATAATATATTCCTTTATTTGTCCCACACCGGGGAAATTTACAGTGTTACAGCAGCAAAGTGGATAGCAAGAGATCATTCATTATAAATAAAAGTAAAGACAAGGATAAATTGTCATCAATTGTCATAAATTGGATAAATTTCCAGCATCTGCAATTTTTGTTTTAATTTTTCATCCCAAACCTCCTCTGATCGCAACATTTACAGAATTTAAACTCAAAAAAAGATTTACTAACTCATGAGATAGACTAATAAATAGTAAGTATGGACTAGTAGTAGTCTCCTTTATACTTCTTGTCATTTACTTACCTTAATTTTCATTGTAAGTGACATTTTCTTTGTCAGTCGACACCAATTCTTTCTCCCTCCCTTTCTAATCTTTTTAACTTTAATGGTATTCAAACCTTTCCCAATGGCTTCTTCAAGCAAGAGCAACAGAGGCAGTTTAGGACTGCACACACCCGCTCAATTTCTATGGGTTGGTTGTCACTGTGGTTTATGACGCCACGCCATGGGATAGATAGCTTATCAATCAGCTGGCTCACTGTCCTTGCCTGAGGAAGTAAAGAAACTGGCTCATTCCTGCTCATGGCTGTTCTACAGGGAATCTTACTGGAAGGTACAATGTGCCAGGTGAGGGCGGATCTAATCGACCCATTGTACCCAAACTCACCGGCATAAAACCTGAACCACTCAAAGTGCAGGAGGGCTGCCAGTAGAGATGACCCCTTCTCTCCACACCTGTCCTTGCTAACAATCCCACCAAATGTTAATGCCAATAGAATGAACCATGTATGAAAGCATTGAGTTAGGCCAGGGGAAAGAGGATTTCCAATGGGTGATATGGAATGGTGGGAGCACATGAAGGAAAAGGGATCATAGTCAATCTGGGTGTAGCTATGCACAAAATTAACTCCAATATGGGACATACTGTGGGAAATGTCCTCAGCTTTGTAGACCTTTACAATGAATGTGACCCAGCGCGAGAGAACACCAGTTGGCTGCAGCAGATTACTCTCCACGTCATCCTCTTCATTTGTCCCTTTCTTGTCTAGCTGGTGCAACAAACAGATTTCAATTAGAAAACAAAATACATTCACGCTTCTTTTAAATTCAGCAAAGACAACAGCTAAATTGAAATTAATCCTACTCTTGTTGTAGTTTATCGTAATGCACTGTAATATTAATGCAGTTTCCCTTCTCTCCGCTACCACTGCCTGAGCAGCTCAGCAACTCAGTATACACGAGGCTTCGTTCAGATTCTGCCTCTCTCTCTCTCTCTCTCTCTCTTCTCCCATTAACCTACCAACCAAATGGCTTCACCAAACAGTTTATTACCATTGCAGACCTGGCCTCATCCTATCCAAGATATTCCCAAAGATTTGCACTTTCGATTCCTCCCAACACTTTCAGTATTTGAGGGCTTATTTTCAATTTTTGAGTTCCGCTGAAGGGTCTTCAACCCACAATATTTTCTTTCTACAAATGCTTAGAGACAGAATCAGAGAGAGAAACATGAACAAATTGTCACAATTTGTGGAACAATAATTGTTGCATATTATATATATAAAAAATATTTGCTATGCTCAAAATGATTGCTACAATTCTGATATCAGGGCAGTGACAATAGAGGAGCACGTCATCATTTGCACACTGGTTTGTCAAGATGGGAATGGTGCAAGATCCTGCAAGTTCCTAACTTCTTTATCAAAACTACCTGTCCCGTCAGTGTGTCAGTATCTGGGAGAGAACAAATCGCACTTTGGGTTAAAAATCTGGTTGTGCTCACCGGTGCTTCATCACCTGCTGCCAGGATAATGATGCTGACTTTCAGGTAACCCTTGGCCATGGAGTGAACATCATCAACTTCGTAGAGCAGAAGCCATTTCCGTAACACCGCATGATCTGCACAGAAACGTCACACAATTACATAGAACATAAACTACAGAAATGACATGGCCAGTTTATCTGACTCGTGAACCATTTATGTTGCCTCCAATCTACTTCCTTCCCTTCCTCCCTTGTGTGGCTATTAGTCTTTCTTTAAAGTACAGTACACCTATCTCAATTTCTCGATGTGGTAGCAAACTCCATATTCTAACCACATTCTGGATGCAGATGTTTTGCCTGAATCCCCCACTGATTTTATAATTATGAGAGCTAGATATAGCTCTTAAGGTTAGCGGAGTCAGGGGGTATGGGGAGAAGGCAGGAACAGGGTACCGATTGAGAATGATCAGCCGTGATCACATTGAATGGCGGTGCTGGCTCGAAGGGCCGAATGGCCTCCTCCTGCACCTATTGTCTATTGTTTATAACCCAAAATTTTAGCCACCCAAAGTTAAAGTACTATTAGCTCAAAGAACAATGAAGAAACTCACGGCCTGAAGGACAGTGAAGGCAGAAACATTTTCACATTTACAAAGTGTTTTGATTAGTTTCATTTATTATTGTCACGTATAGAGGTACAGTGAAAAGCTTTTTGTTGCGTGCTATCTAGTCACCAAAAAGACTATACATGATTACCATCAAGCCATCCACAGTGTACAGATTTGGGATAAAGGGTATAACGTTTAGTGTTTTCACCTTTCTGTACTTACTTTTTGTCTGATGGGAGAGGGGAGAAGAGGGAGTGAGACTCGCCCTTGATTACGCTGGTGACCTTACCGAGGCAACATGAATTGTAGATGGAGTCAGTGGAAGGGAGGTTGGGTTGCATGGTGGCCTGGGCTACGTCCACAACTCTCGGCAATTTCTTGTGGTCTTGGACAGAGCTGTTCCCAAACCATGCTCAAAAAGTACCTAAACATACGCAAGCTACAAAACCATGGACCAAGCAACAGTAAAGAGAGCTAGCTAGAGGCATGCTTGTATATATATAAAATTAAAATCCAACCCCAACTGTAGCCGTTCTATTCCAACACAATTCTAAGGGCTTATGAACCGCTTGCTATCTGATACACGTTGTTGGGAGATATGGAGCTCAGGTCAGGTTGCCAGACTCCATGTAGAGTCGTGATTAGGGTTGCCAACTTCCTCACTCCCAAATACGGGAAAAAGGACGACGTCACCGCCCCTTGCCCCACGTGACCTCACCCAGCAAGTGGCCACGTGCTCCCCCTCCACCAATGGCGGCTGCCCAGGAGCATGTGGCCGCTGGCTGGGTGAGGTCACGTGGGGCGCGGGGCGGTGACGTCACCCTTTGTCCCTTATTTGGGATTGAGGAAGTTGGCGAACCTACTAATACGGGACAAGGGCGGTCCCATACGGGACAAACTAATTTAGTCGTGATCCTTAATGCAGGGCTGAAAACTTTTTTTTTTGTTAGTAGCTATCCTGACATGTTGTCAGGCTCCACTGGGAGTTACCTAAATACTCTCTTTTTGGACAACATAACACGATGAACTGCACGGCCTCCCCACGAAACAAATTGCCACAGTCTTTGAGTTCTGATAACATTTCACGTGATTCACAGTTTTAAGGATCTTTACTGGTTCGTGCAGAGTGGGTCTGTTTCTAATATCTGCCCACCCGGGTTCCATATCCTATTTTTCTGCATTTAAAAACTCTCATCGATATTAATTCTGAAATTTTCTGTTAACCCATTTACAGATCTATGGGAAGAATTCCAGCTTTCCACCCTTTTGCATGAATAATTGCTTCCTGACGCCACCCATCAAGACAGTAGTTTTATTTTTGTTATGGCACCTTGTTCAGAACCCCTTGAGGAAATTCTTTCTCTATCCATCCTATCAAATCCTCTAATCAATCACACAATCACAATAACACTTTATTAGCCAAGTATGCTTGCAACATACGAGGAACTTTATTTGCCATACAGTCATAACAATAAAATCACAGAACAATATCAGTTAGGTCACAATGTAACCTTACTTGGTCTCAAGAGAATATATGCCAAGCTATCCAAACTCAAATATAACAATTTTAGCTCCCAAGTAGGTTCTTTCTGACACTTTTCAAAATTGAAGGGTTAATGCTGGTACAGAATGACATTTAATTCCCTACCTGGAAATTCATAAACACCGCCAATATCCAGCTGGAAAAGAAGGGATTAAAGAGGTAAAAAAACAGAGTTTCAGATCATCAAGGGCTGCACTAGATGTGACATTGCCCAGGAACAGAAGCTAACACCATTTGGTCTCTGGTTGGTACCCCGTTTTTAGCAATATGCGAGACTTTACTATATATACTTATCTTTGCCTCATATACTTTACTACCCTGGATTAATAAAAATCTATCAACTGAAACAAGCAACCAACATCATTACATGGTATTTATACATTAGATTTCAAATCCACAACCGCACTTGCATTGAATGTTTAATTTTATGACTGATGAGCCGGTGTTTAATTTGTTCGAGTTTCCTGATCCCACGTTCAGTAGCCAGCAGAAATATGATACAATAGAACTTTATTCATCCCTGGAGGGAAATTGGTCTGCCAACAGTGATAGCGCACAAGGTACACGAAAACGTGAAATTAAAATAAAATGAAGGAAAAAATAAATAAAAAGACAAGCAACTGTTGGCTGGCTGCTGTGTGCACACAGCACAGCTTAAACTGGAACGAACGAACAAACAAAGGCTTATCCCCTGGGCAGAGGATTCTAAAACTAGAGTGCCCCCCCCCCCCTCCCCCACACCGGGTCCTCCATTGGTCTTTTTCCTCATATTATCCTCATATTTTGTCTCCATCAATTCCTCTGACTATTTTTATTGGGTGTCATGAATAAAATAAGATCTTGCTCTCACTGTATGAAAACATCACTGGTACTTTATGACTTTACTGAGCTAGTTTTTAATTTAAATTTGGATAATTTTTTTAAAAATCTGGATTAACTAATCAGTAATAACAAAACTACCAGATGGCTGCTGTTAAATAAAAAAACTGGTTATTTTAACCAGAGAATTGGCCTGTTCTTACACAGTCTTCTCTTTGAGACTCCAGATGCACAGCAACTCAACAAACCTTTATCACCATTACCTTCTCAGGGATAATTAGGAATGTGCAATATATGCTATCAAAAGCATCTCCATTTCCAGAATAAGTTTTTAATGTATTATTTCACGTTCTGAGACGGACAACCAAGATAAAGAACTTTACAGCATCAGTCTGGATGATATTTGGCCTCAAATACATGCATCTCCCTCCAAAAGAGCTACTCGATCAGGTTAGCTCCCCCATCATTTTCCCTTTGGATTTTGGATTTGAAAAAGCATAGTTACTGACATTATAAAATGTCTTTCAGAGTGTATATAAAAAGCATTTCAGAGTATATATTACTCCTCAGCTAGACACGAAATGCTCGAGTAACTCAGCAAGACAGGCTGGAGAGAAGGAATGAGTGATGTCACCTATATTTACTCGAGCATTTTGTGTCTATCTTCTGTGTAAACCACCATCTGCAGTCCCTTCCTATATATTATTCCTGTCGGAGAATTTGAAAAGAAAATTATTTTACTAGATTTTAAATTGTTCCCAAAATGCAAGACAACAATCGATGTATAAACTCACTTTGAAAATACCAATCATTGAATCAGATCGAAGCGAATGTGAATTTAACACCTTTAAAAATAAGGAAAGGTTCATGAGTTTAAATAATAACCATTCTCTACAGTAGCTCCTAATATTTAACACTGCATCTGATATGCAAAAGAAGTTACAAAACATCACACGCAGAAAAGGTTACACATTAAAAAAATGTTAGGATACACTTCTTGTTCTCCCTTTTGGAATGAATACCAAATATGCTGGAGGGGTGGTCATAATTAAAGTCCTACCTCGTTTTCCTATACTCCTAAAGTGAAAGAAATAATTTCTCTCCATCTGCCTTTTTAGCCCTGTTCATCATTTAATATCTTGGATTAAATTGCTAGAGGTAATTCGTCTCTATGCTCTTTGTTTACATGCCAATCCAATCTGCAAAATCACTGGCTAATTAACCTTGGATTTAATCACAGCTGAACTATATTTACATGCAACAGGATAGATCTGTGTGCTTGCTTAATGGCAGCTAAATAAAAACCATGGAGAAATGTAAGAGAGGCTCAATATTAATCATTTATCATTATAGAATCGAGTAGGGAAGTCCAAGAACAGAGGGCGAAGGTTTAAGGTGAGAGGGAAAAGATTTAAAGGGGACATACGGGGCAAGTTTTACATACTAAGAGTAGAGGGTATATGGAAAGAGCTGCCAAAGGTGGTACTGTAGAAGCATGTACAATTACAAATTTTAGAAAACATTTGGACAGTACATGGATAGAAAAGATTAGTTCTCAGAAATGGCTGTTTTGTCAACATTAGTCACAGGAGTGAATATCACATGAATACGACGTGGCAACTCCAACAGCCTGACCGCAGGAGAAGACGGCAGGGGAAGAGAAAAAGCCATTCTGGCCTTCCATCACAGTGAGGAGGTGACTGGAGGAGACTCACTGTGATGGATGTTTCTTTTGTTTGGTGTTGGTTTATGATTGTATGTGTTATTGCATTTTTATTGATTATTCTTATTGGTCTTATTGTTGAACTGCGGGTAATTTTTCATTTCACTGCACATTTATGTGTATGTGACAAATAAATTGACTATTATCAGCTGTCATTTGGGAACAGTTTATATCTATTGTTAGTTTTGGATCAACCTACCTGAATGTGTATCGAAGTATTGAAGACCTCTGATGGTGTTTTATGAAAATTCTGAAAGAAAATCTGTAAAACAGAAATGTGTAGTATTGACTAGGTACTGTTCTGATGATTAAACAAAATGTTGTACTTTGCACAAGGTTAATCTGAAAAGGCCCGGAAGAATGAATATCCATGGTTTGTTGTTTTTTTCCCAAGATCTCTCCGCCATACCCCCCCCCCCCCCCCCCCCTCCCCACAAATGTTGTATGAATTTGTTTCGATGTTCTCTTTGCAAGGGCTTTACAGATCCCCATGAGAGTCTGGACAAGCATTAAGAGGGACTCACTGAACCCCACTCTTGAATATTCATGAATTTCACTTTCTTAAACAAACACATCCACATTCCTGAAATCCACAGCCATGTTCTCTCACACATCTCAAACACTCACACTGTCCTGATGCGAACTCACACATAGCCCCCAACTACATGCACTTACCTACCTGTATTCACCTCATTCAATACCAAAATCAATAGCATGTTTACTTCTTTTTAGTTTAATGTATGAAAATCTCTCAGGTCGGGCCATGAATTAGATCATGTTTAATCTTTATCTCATCTTGGTTTACAAAGGCATTGATCCCTACAAATGCTTCCAGTTATTGGACCTGCAGATGACAACCACCTGATAGGTAGTATAAGAAAATAACTGCAGATGCTGGTACAAATCTAAGGTATTTATTCACAAAATGCTGGAGTAACTCAGCAGGTCAGGCAGCATCTCGGGAGAGAAGGAATGGGTGACGTTTCGGGTCGAGACCCTTCTTCAGACTGATGTCAGGGGGCGGGACAAAGGAAGGATATAGGTGGAGACAGGAAGATAGAGGGAGATCTAGGAAGCAGGAGGGGAAGAGAGGGACAGAGGAATTATCTAAAGTTGGAAAAGTCGATGTGAAACCCATTCCTTCTCTCCCGAGATGCTGCCTGACCTGCTGAGTTACTCCAGCATTTTGTGAAACCTATTCCTTCTCTCCCGAGATGCTGCCTGACCTGCTGAGTTACTCCAGCATTTTGTGAATAAATACCTTCGATTTGTACCAGCATCTGCAGTTATTTTCTTATACCACCTGATAGGTGATAATCTTCCAGACACTTGTAATTCTCTTCCTGCAGCATGAAGTTATTTTCTTTACCTCATCAAAGACTGGATTGTTCCCATGTCTGATCCTTGTTCGGAAAGACGAGTCTCCTACATACACCTTCACAAAAGGTTTGATATTGACACCTTGGAGATGACGGCCTTCAATAATCCGGATTCGAACCTATTCATGAAGATTTCATATTATAGAATATAACACTGAATTTGGAAATTTCACCCATCATGCTCATGCCGACTCTGTGAAAGCAATTCTAACTTTGCCATAGATCACAGCTTCTAATGTAACCCTCATCCTCAAGTATCTGACAAATTTCTTCTGTTATTATTTAAGGAATCAGCTTCCATTAAGACCTCATATTAAGCATTCCTGATCCATATGAAATGAAAATATTCTCAAGTTCACTTTAGATCTTCTGCCAATAATTTAAAATCTACTTTCACTGATTGCTGACTCATTCACCAGAGGGAAACCAGGCAAAAATCTAACTGTTCAGGGTAAGTGCACATAGTTGGGATCAAATGCATGGTTGTGTGCGAGTTTGCATCTGGACATCTCATCAACTTGGAAACGTCGTGTCACATTCTAATTTTCTATATCCAAATTCTTCAAACCTCTCCTCATACAGTTAAGATCTTGGAAAAAACACATTGAACCTTCCTCAAAGCCTTCTTGTAGGGTGGTGCCCAGAACTCTCAACAATATGTCTGCTAAGGTCTAACCATGGCCTAGACAGGGTAGAGAAATGGGCAGAATCATAATGTTACACTTCACTGCAGGGAAGTTTGAGGCATGCAGTTCAGGGATCCTAATGTGCAAAGTTTAGTTGAGGGAGGCCTCATGTGCAAAGATAATATAAACTACATGATTTTGAAAATTATGGAAGAGCAGAGAAAATGGCGTCCATCAACACAAATCCTTATGTCAATTTTTCTTATTTCCTTACAACACAGGTCATTCAGGCCGGCTTTCAGAGCAACCCCCCCGTAAATTTCCCCTGCAGTCATGCTGCCTGCTCCAAACTTTGCGTCTCATTTCCCTGTAAACTTGCTTCTCTTGCACCCCCATCAATCCACTCGAATTCCCGTACCACTCTCTCTCTTCACCAGGAAACTCTACAAATTGGGATCCTTCTTCAGACTGATCAGTCTGAAGAAGGGTTTCGACCCGAAACGTCACCTATTCCTTCTCTCCAGAGATGCTGTCTGTCCTGCATTTTTCCGCAGTTACTCCAGCATTTTGTGTCTACCTTCTATATCACTGCACCTGTTTCAAGCCTCAACTGCTGTAGAATATATCAGTCTCCCCTTCATCAGGACAATCCAGAAGGAATGAATTTTCCTCATGACCCATAGATGGATTCCCAGGAATAGAGACAGGGTTGTGCTGTTGGGAGTTCAATGAGAAAGGGATGGAGCACAAACATTGGGGTGCATTGATTCATTCAAATGTGATATCACCCTCATTGTAAAGGTACAGTATTCTATAGTTAATAGTTGAGATTTGGTGCATAACATACAGTTGTGAATCACTGAGCTAAATCAGTTCAGAAGAAAACCGTATGCACAGGTCCATATTTGGAAAGGCCAAATATCCCCAACACGGACATTTCCATTGTTGAGTCATGGCACTGAGTCATGAATTAAAAGGATAGTCATATTAATATCTTCTACAAAATGCTGGAGTAACTCAGCAGGTCAGGCAGCATCTCAGGAGAGAAGGAATGGGCGACGTTTCGGGTCGAAACCCGAAACGTCGCCCATTCCTTCTCTCCTGAGATGCTGCCTGGCCTGCTGAGTTACTCCTGCATTTTGCGAATAAATACCTTCTGCAGTTATTTTCTTACACTTTAATATCTTCTACGTTCTAACCAAACATGCATATGTGTACAAGTGAGATGCATGTGAGGAAACCTGCTCAATTTGCTGGCATAGCGTCTCCTTTACCTGAAAGTCCTGTGATTTGCTTGAGATGTTCTTAGAGAATTTTGAGGTTCCCCTTCCTGTATCTTGTTCTTGAGGCAACGGTGGGGGTCTTGCTGCAGGGTCTGGAATTCCGCTGATGTTTGTTACAGATGGCGGCTGTTGGGGTGTACCTAAAAAGGAATGCAGTGGTCAGTCACGCGAGCACACATATACAAGCATACATATTCTGCATTGGAGAACAAGCAGGAGAGTGAAGCCATGATCTAACTGAATGGTGGAACTAACTCAAGAGAACAAAAGGCCTCCTCCTGCTCCTACTTCACATGCATACAGCAAAAAACACACAAAACAACTTTAATTTTGGTCTGGATTTGAAACTTTATCTGCTATCTTTCTTTAGCATCAAAGCTTTACCTTCCTTGAGAATTTCTGAGTTAACATGTTTGCATATACTGGGGAGGTTATTAACTCATTTATCCAACTATCCTCCTACTTTGATGCAGAGATGGTTCTGAAACTAAACCTTTTATTATGGGCAGCATTAGCATGCACTGTGTGATTTAGTGATTTGCATTTCAGTATATTCTTTCAAGTTCTCAAAGTACTTTGTGATTATAGTCACTAGTTTCAACTCACAATTTATAAACAAATGTCATAAAGTCTCTTCACTTACCATCTTCCTTCTGTTTTTTGCCAGTTGTGGGCGCTTCATAGATTATGTCAAAACTTATTGTGTTCTAGTAATGAAAGGGAGATGAAAATCAGTTATATTTACAGCAGTTGTGTTTCTATTTAGTTCCTCCGTCCCAGCAATCTGTTGCAGGGATTAGGACCATGAGCAAGCTCCACAGGATTGAGCTTCAGAACTCAATAGTTTATCGATGCTCATCCATGTTGGACCTCAAGTGACCTTCCTTCTGACTTCAAATCCCTTGTACAAGGTATATCAGAAATACGATGGAATACCCTCCACCTACCCAGATGAGCCACACTCCATCAACATCCACAAAACCTAAACAGCAGGCAAGCCAGAGCAACCATGTTGATTTATATCAGTACATTAGCTTGGCAGTGGTGCAGCTAGTAGAGCTGCTGCATCACAACTCTACTACCGTTCAACCTGCTGCATCGCAACTCTACCACCGTTCAACCTTGATCTCAGGTGCTGTCTGAGTGGAGTTTCCACGTTCACTCTGTGACTTTAGCAAGGCCTTTGACAAGGTCCACATGGTAGTCTAGTCAGAAGGTTAGATCGCATGAGAAGCTAGCCAAATGGCTGATTCGGTACGAGTTTGGATCCTAGCAGCAGTAATTTTTTAAGTACAAAAAAAGTTACTAAACAGAGCTCAGTCAGCTCTGCATTGTTGCAAAGGGGTTACCTTAGTTTTTTGTTTGTTTTTATCCAGCAGAGGAATTTGATTGAAGGATAAAATTTTGTTTTTTTCCCCAACCAGACCTCCAAGTCGGACAACAGTGGACCCAACAAGCCTAAGGGAAACAAGCAAAATAAATTCCAGTCACAATTATTGTGCCACAAAAGGTAAAACAAACTTTTATTTCAAAGAATGTTGCTGAATGCAATAGTATGGAAGAGCAAAGGAAACAGAACATTTCACCCAAGAGAATTTTACTTGTTCTGTGCAAGAACTAATTAACTGATTTCCCCTGCTCTTTTACCCACAGCGCTACCAATATTTATCCAATGTCCTTGTAAATTTCAGATCATAACAACTAGCAGGATCCAAAGATTAAACCTATTCTTTTTATAACTCATGCCTTCTGATTAGCAAACCTTTTGCCTATAGAACCTGTTTCCATTTTAACAAAACCCAATTGTATTGAAGCAAGTATCATACAAAACTTTGAAAGATTAGCCAATTGCTTGCACTTAATTCAGCACCAAGTTCTGGGCCAATCTGCAAAGCATTGCCCTGTCAGACGTGCTGTAATTTGGATTCAGCATAATTTCCCAATTCATATGTAAAACATTAGTTAAGGTGAACACACTTTTCTTTTAACAGAATTATTTTCTGTCGAAATATTCAGCTGAACACACTTGCTATGTTTAAAATAAGAAAATAACTGCAGATGCTGGTACAAATCGAAGGTACTTATTCACAAAATGCTGGAGTAACTCAGCAGGTCAGGTAGCATCTCAGGAGAGAAGGAATGGGAGAGAAGGAAGGAGAAGAAACGTTGCCCATTCCTTCTCTCCTGAGATGCAGCCTGACCTGCTGAGTTACTGCAGCATTTTGTGAATAAATACCTTTGCTGTGTTTAAAAGGTCTAGTGCATTCATCTAAACAGCAAGTGTGACAATATACTGGTGACGTGTTTGGTAGTCCAGATATGTTTCTAGGAGTGCGAATGCTAATGGAATCATCACTGAGATCTTGCAACATTTTATGGAGAGTGAGAGAGTGGGAAAGATGGGTCACTGAGTTAGCGGCTGTGCAAGAAATCCTGCAGAGATTGGAGGAATACGCATCATGTGCAGGCAGAAGGGACTAGTTTAATTTGGCATTATGTTCAGCATAGATATTGTGGGCCAAATGGCTTATTCCTATGCTGTACTATTCTATATCATGTCATTTTTCCAATCAAATTGCTCACTCATTCCTTTTGACTTTTTGCCTCTTGACTTTACTGAACAACCCTTTGATCCATTTGGTGAGTATTTACCTTTGTATTTCCTGTTCTGATAACTCAGCAGCTCTAGCACCTGCCGTGTTCTTGTGACCATATTGCCTATTTACAAGGCTTGTACGTTTACAGGGCACCCGGTCATTGTTTACACATCCCACATGCTAAGGTCACCAGCTTATATTATATGAGAAAATAACTGCAGATGCTGGTACAAATCGAAGGTATTTATTCACAAAATGCTGGAGTAACTCAGCAGGTCAGGCAGCATCTCAGGAGAGAAGGAATGGCCGATGTTTCGGGTCGAGACCCTTCTTCAGACTGATGTCAGGGGGGGCGGGACAAAGGAAGGATATAGGTGGAGACAGGAAGATAGAGGGAGATCTGGGAAGGAGGAGGGGAAGAGAGGGACAGAGGAACTATCTAAAGTTGGAGAAGTCGATGTTCATACCACTGGTCTGCAAGTTGCCCAGGCAAAATATGAGGTGCTGTTCCTCCAATTTCCGGTGGGCCTCACTATGGCACTGGAGGAGGCCAATGACAGAAAGGTCAGACTGGGAATGGGAGGGGGAGTTGAAGTGCTCGGCCACCAGGAGATCAGATTGGCGAACGCGGACCGAGCGCAGGTGTTGAGCGAAGCGATCGCCGAGCTTGCGTTTGGTTTCGCCGATGCCAATATTATATTATAGAACATTGGCCAATGAGTTAGATAATATCTCCATATAGTGCAGAACAATGTTACCTGCCCTTTTCACTTTTGCCATTTTCTTTCAGGTGAATCTGCAGAGAGGATTTTGCATCTAAAGGATTTCCTTTCAACTTAAAGTCAAGTCTCTGATAAAAAGAAAAAAATATATATATATAATTTTTAAAGTTAACAGCAAATGGCTTTCAAGCCTTCCTCCATCCCACCCAAGACTGCCCCGCCCATCCCCAGCACATCCCTTCACATCAGCTTATGCTGCCACTGCATTTCATCTTATACTCTTATCCTTGTTCGCCTTGTGATCTCTACCTATCCCACCCATGACTGCATAATCTTCCTCCCTACGATTACCATCAAGTGCATTCCTCGCCCTTTCTCCCCTCAATGTTGCTGCATTCTCCCTCCTTTTCTCAACATATATTTTACATCACAACTACCCATCCAAAACTCATCCACCTCTCCCACCCAGTTGCAATGTACACCAAATTCCTCTCCTGCTCAGTTGAATTAAACTTCACATCACTGCCTGAACACAACTCTCTCGTTGACCACATGTTGGCAGAAGTCACCCTGTGCCATTATCATTCTATGCATCCACCATCTTCCCAGATTAAACCTGTCCCTCTGTGCCTCACCCATGTAATCATGACGTGCCCGCACCCACCCTGATCAGTGATCATCTGTGTCACGGATAAGATTTGATTTTTATCTTAATCCAGAAGAAGCAAAGTTTACTATACATGTCGGTCAAAACCTCTGCAATCACTCCAGAAAATGATGGATCCCCTTTAAACTTTCATTAATAATACCTCGTGTTCATGACATATAGAATGGAGCCTTTGCAAATTTGTGAGTACAGCTTTAAAGTTTCAAATTATGTAGAGCTTCTCATCTCGCTATTGCCTTTCCACTTACATCGTTCCATCGTACAGTCAGATCTTCCTCTGATAAGCCGGTTCTCTTCTTATTACCTAGAAAATGTGTTGCAGTTATTCAATGTTGCGTATAACTCAATCCAATTACACTCCTGATTTATGAATGATTGAAAAAGGTTTGGGGAGTCAGGATGTGATCAATTCACAGCAGGATACAAAACGTCTGATTTAATGATGATACAAATTATCCTAGATGCTACCTGACCTGCTGAGTTACTCCATCATTTTGTGATACCCTCGATAAGCGTCTGATTTGGTTTTGTATCTGGAGAGTTTGTATGGCTGATCCAGTTAGGTTTCAAGTTGGGTGTAACATGGAGACACTAAATGACTTGCAGAATCTCGCTACCATTGGCAAATTTACAGAGGTGGAGGAGTTGGCTGCGCCTAACGGCTGCGGCTCTCTGGCAGTCTGTTTGTCTTTTTTTCTTTTTTTTGTTTGTGTCGGGATGGTTTTTGTTTCTGTTTTTGGCTGTGTATGTGTGGTGGGGGGGTGGGGTGTGGGGGGGGGGGTGTGGGGGTGGGGCGGGGGAAACCTTTCTTTTATTAGGTCTCTTCCCCGGGGCGCAGCTCGCCCGCGGGGCCTTCCATCGCCCGGCGCGGCTCGGCTGCGGGACGTTTCAGTGCCCGGTGCGGCTCGGCCGCTGGACTTAACATCGCCCGGTGCGGCCGCGGGACGTTTCAGTGCCCGGCGCGGCTTGGCCGCTGGACTTAACATCGCCCGGTGCGGCCGCGGGACGTTTCAGTGCCCGGCGCGGCTTGGCCGCTGGACTTAACATCGCCGGCGTGGCTTGGCCGCTGGACTTAACATCGCCAGCGCGGCTCAGCCGCGGGACGTTTCGGGGCCCGGTGCGGCTCGGCCGCTGGACTTAACATCGCCTGGTGCGGCCGCGGGACGTTTCAGTGCCCGGGGCGGCTCGGCCGCGGGGCCTTCCATCCACTTGCGGGGGCTGTGCGTGTCGGTTGCCTCGGTAGGGGTCGAGCTGCCTGTCCGTGGGTGCGGGGAGAGGAGAGGGGAAGTTTTGTTGCCTCCATCACAGTGAGGGGGTGTTTGGAGTCACTGTGATGGATGTTTGTGTTGGGGTCGTGTGTCCTGTGTTCTTTTCTTTTTTGCTGTGTCTTGTGACTGCTGAAATTTCGTTCGGTGTTTGTGCCGAGTGACAATAAAGTTTTGTTATACTGTTATAATAGCTAAATCAGTACTGATTAGCAGGAAGGCTAAGGAGCCCATCTATTCTGAGAAACCTAAATGAGATAACGCAACGTAATATGGAGCACAGATACACTAATAATTCAATGTATTTGCACGTTAATAAGAGAATTCAATTACATTGGTTATCATTTCTAAAATGATACCATTCAAAATCATATAAGCTCATGAATAGAACAATGTTTACCAAGATTTGAAACAAAATGTACAATTCTGGTCTCCCAAAATGATTAGAATAGACAGGTACCAGATAAATTACAAGAATGATACAAAACTATAGAATTAAAAACTGAACAAGTTGAGTGCTCAACTTTCTCGGAAACAAAAGTTGAGGAATTAAGAATGAACCTTAAATTCGATCGAGTGCACATACATTTTTCATTTGTGCAGGAATCCAGAACTAAGACAACAGTCAATAATAAATCCATTGTGAAATCAGAAGAAATGTCTTTACCGAAGTGGTGGTGAGAATGTGGAATTCAATACCACAGGAAATAGTATCCAACAGGGATTAGCAAAGACACATATAAGTGAAATCTAACAAAATAGATGGGAGGAAAATGGGGTTTGCTGGCAGGGTGATTTTAATGAGAGGACCCAATTTTTATTCTCACTTATTGCAACAGGAAGGCCCTGGGAACCTGTTTAAATCAGAAAGCAAACTACAGGGTCACGGGTGATTTTTGGAAATAACTGCAAATAATTCAGAAGGAAGATAACTGGACCAATGATGCAGCATTTTCTCAGTATTTACAGCTGTTTATTACCAAATTTGCGGCATGCACATACTTTCCATGTCAATGGGTTCATAACGTGTCAGAGTTACATTCACCAGGTTCCAATGGAAAGAATGCTACCAATTTATTAATTATCTCCCTATTAATGCAAGCGAAGGTAATTTATTTTTACACATCTTTTCCTCAAAGGAAAGCAGAGGAATGTTTTAAATCTAGAAGCAGGTTAATTGGTTACTGTAAGTTACCTCTGGCGCTTGTGGATGGAGTGAGAGTCAGGGGGAGTTAATGGTAAATAATTAGAAGAAAAAGACTAATGAGACTGCTCAAAAAGCTGGCACAGACTCAATGGGTCTGCCATATCCCAAGAAAATATGAGATATATTCTTAGTGTAGGAAAATAACTGCAGATGCTGGTACAAATCGAAGGTATTTATTCACAAAATGCTGGAGTAACTCAGCAGGTCAGGCAGCATCTCAGGAGAGAAGGAATCGAGCTCTTAAGGATAGCGGAGTCAAAGGCAGGAACGGGGTACTGATTGAGAATGATCAGCCATGATCACATTGAATGGCAGTGCTGGCTCGAAGGGCCGAATGGCCCCCTCCTGGGGTCGTGGTCGAGACCCTTCTTCAGACTGAAGGGTCTCGACCCGAAACGTCACCCATTCCTTCTCTCCTGAGATGCTGCCTGACCTGCTGAGTTACTCCAGCACTTTGTGAGATATATTCTTGATAAGCAAGGGAGTTGAAGTTAACAGATAGGCAGGAATGTAAACAATCAGGAAATAATCAGGACAGCCATGAAATCAGTATTTGACTGTCACCCCTCTCTATGCGGCGGAGACTCAGGTTCAATCTTGACTACGGGCGCCGTCTGTACGGAGTTTGTACGTTCTCCCCATGACCTGCGTGGGTTTTCTCCGAGATCTTCGGTTTCCTCCCACACTCCAAAGACGTACAGGTATGTAGGTTAATTGACTGGGTAAATGTCCTTAGTGTGTGTAGGATAGTGTTAATGTGTGGGGATCGCTGGGCGGCGCGGACTCGGTGGGCCGAAGGGCCTGTTTCCACGCTGTATTTCTAAATCTAAAATCTAAATCTATGCCTCTCATAATTTTATTTACTTCTATCGTGTCCTCGGGTTGAGATTGAAAGGGTATTTCTCCAAACATTTTACAAGTACTTTAATATAATTTGTCCAATGTGGAATCTGCCTTCTAACTAAAATACTGTCCCAATTCCCACATTTCACTTACAGTAACTTGCATTTATAAATCTGTTTTATCATAAAGAAAATCCCAAGGATCTTAAAATAAAATCCAATCGTTAATGACGAAGGCTATTAAGAGAATGGAAAGTGTTATTAGGCGGCTATTAAAAGAATGGAAAATATTATTATGGGGATCAACAGAGACAGACCAAAGTTAAATAAAGCACAAGAAAGTGCAGATGTTGGCGAAAAAAATTCTGGATAATTGATGCTGCCGGATCTGCAAATTCATATAGATATTGAAGATCAATCCCCTAGATGGATTGATCCATGCCTGACGGATTGATCTACAGTTATTGTAAGTTGGTGGAAACATAGGGCCATGGGGAGGTGTCAGGAGTTATGGGGAGAATGGGGTTGAGGGGTAAGAATTAGATCTGCCATGATTGAATGGCGGTGTAAACTATATGGACCGAATGGCCTATAGACAATAGGTGCAGGAGGGGGCCATTCGGCCCTTCGAGCCAGCACCGCCATTCAATGTGATAATGGCTGATCATTCTCAATCAGTACCCCGTTCCTGCCTTCTCCCTATACCCCCTGACTCCGCTATCCTTAAGAGCTCTATCTAGCTCTCTCGAATGCATTCAGAGAGAATTGGCCTCCACTGCCCTCTGAGGCAGAGAATTCGAGATTCACAACTCTCCGACTGAAAAGGTTTTTCCTCATCTCAGTTCTAAGAAAAAGTTTTTCCTCATCTCAGTTCTCAGGCCTAATTAGACAATAGACAATAGACAATAGGTGCAGGAGTAGGCCATTCAGCCCTTCGAGCCAGCACCGCCATTCAATGCGATCATGGCTGATCACTATCAATCAGTACCCCGTTCCTGCCTTCTCCCCATACCCCCTCACTCCGCTATCCTTAAGAGCTCTATCCAGCTCTCTCTTGAAAGCATCCAACGAACTGGCCTCCACTGCCTTCTGAGGCAGAGAATTCCACACCTTCACCACCCTCTGACTGAAAAAGTTCTTCCTCATCTCCGTTCTAAATGGCCTACCCCTTATTCTCAAACTGTGGCCCCTTGTTCTGGACTCCCCCAACATTGGGAACATGTTATCTGCCTCTAATGTGTCCAATCCCCTAATTATCTTATATGTTTCAATAAGATCCCCCCTCATCCTTCTAAATTCCAGTGTATACAAGCCCAATCGCTCCAGCCTTTCAACATACGACAGTCCCGCCATTCCGGGAATTAATCTAGTGAACCTACGCTGCACGCCCTCCATAGCAAGAATATCCTTCCTCAAATTTGGAGACCAAAACTGCACACAGTACTCCAGGTGCGGTCTCACCAGGGCCCGGTACAACTGTAGAAGGACCTCTTTGCTCCTATACTCAACTCCTCTTGTTACGAAGGCCAACATTCCATTGGCTTTCTTCACTGCCTGCTGAACCTGCATGCTTCCTTTCATTGACTGATGCACTAGGACACCCAGATCTCGTTGAACTCCCCCTCCTCCTAACTTGACACCATTCAGATAATAATCTGCCTTTCTATTCTTACTTCCAAAGTGAATAACCTCACACTTATCTACATTAAACTGCATCTGCCATGTATCCGCCCACTCACACAACCTGTCCAGGTCACCCTGCAGCCTTATTGCATCTTCCTCACAATTCACACTACCCCCCAGCTTAGTATCATCTGCAAATTTGCTAATGGTACTTTTAATTCTGCTCCTATCACTTATGAATTTATGAAGAGGGAGATTTGGAAAGGAGTAAGTACAACATCATAGCAGGGCTGAATGACTGCTATTGCAGTAGCCCAATGTCAAGGAGGGGGGTAGTTTCGAGAGGAGATTAGGTTACAAACGACTCAGTGTAAGATAACTAGGTGGTAACTGCTCGGGATTACGCCCATTGCCCAGACAGAGGGGTGGTTTTCGGCGGCCGGGCGGCCTTGCCCGGGGATTGCCGAGGCAGGGCGATGTGGAGAGCACACGGCTCGCTCGTCTCCCTCCTCACCTCTGAAGAGCACGGTCACATAGACTGGGGAATTCTGGATCTTGGAGACGGACAGCCCTCCAACCTTGAGCATCTTCAGCCGCCAGCTACGTCTCCAGGTGCTGAGAGCGCGGTGCCTTCCATTTCCCTCCTCCGGCGGGGCCGGTAACCCGAGCCGAGGAACACGGCCACTCGAAGGGCAGGCGTAACAAAGGGCGCCATGTGACAAGGCCGCACAACAACCGCCCGACGGAGCCCGGGCAACGGGGCACGTGGCGGGGGGGGGGGGGAAAGCCCGGGCAACGGGACACGTGACGGGGGGAAAGCCCGGGCAACGTGACGGGGGGGGGGGGGGGGAAAGCCCGGGCAACGTGACGGGGGAAATGCCCGGGCAACGTGACGGGGGGGAAGCCCGGGCAACGGGGCACGTGGCGGGCGGGGGGAAAGCCCGGGCAACGGAGCTGCATGCAGCTCACGCGATGGAGGGGAGAGGGCGAAGCCAAGAAGCGGCGACAACGCCCGTGTCACGTGGGGAGCCATGCCACGTGGGGAGCCATGCCACGTGGGAGGCCTATGCCTCGGGCCTACCACCATGTGGGCGGGAAGCCTTACCGACACGACAACCTTCGACGAGCACATGGCGAAGGAAGCTCAGGCACAAACACTCGAGGTGAGACATCTATCGTGCACACCTTCCTCATCTTATTTTGAACGTAGCCAGGTACTGCCCACTTGTCAGAGTGAGTCCCAACGCAAATTGGAGGAACAGCACCTCATATTTCGCTTGGGCAGCTTGAATATTGATTTCTGTAACTTAAAGTAACCCTTGTTTTTCCTCTCTCTCCGTCCCTCCCCAGCCCTTGTTCTCCGATTAGTTTCACTGTCCTCCTGATTGATTTTACTCGTTTGTATGCCTCCTTGTCACCTTCCCCTCAGCTAACAATGAACCATTCTACATTTCCTTTTATTCACAAAATGCTGGAGTAACTCAGCAGGTCAGGCAGCATCTCGGGAGAGAAGGAATGGGTGACGTTTCGGGTCGAGACCCCTTCTTCAGACCTTTCTTATACTACATTTCCTTTTGATCAGCATCGGCTTTGATCTGCCGCTTTCACTCCTTACTCTTCCACATCCCTAGACTGCCAACTGCTGCCGGTTTCATGATGGGTCAGTGGGTTGGCTGAGGGGAATCCAGTTTAGTTTAGTGACCCGTGTACCGAGGTACAGTGAAAAGCTTTTGTTCCGTGCAGCAAAACCAAAGGTTTTTCTGTGGATATAAAACCACTTGGGAGTGTGTGGAGAGGAGCATATGAAGAGGCTTCTGGGACGATTGGGTGAGAATCTCGCAGATGGATGTGCAAACACCAGGTGACTGGTTCTATTCTTGTACTCCAGTTTGTTATCTTCCTTCTTCCTTCTACCTCACTTTCTTCTCCTTTCCACCCGGTCACATCCACACACCAGATCTGAGGAGATTTCCAACAGCAATAGAGCAGGGCGCAGGGCCAGTCTAATGCAACAGTCTTGAGTCGGTGCTCTTGCTCGCTCCCATTTGCACATCTATCTCGGCTTACCTATTTCTGTCTCATCAAATGTCACTGTTACTGGCCATACATGTGAATTTGGTGAGCAGCTCATTGTTCTGACCACTACTTTTGAGGAAAAGAATGGAGAGTACAAACAAGGACATGGAGAATTAGCAAATCACATTGTTTTTTCATCACAGGTACTGACCTCCACAACATCGAACGGATCCATAGTCGGAGATTCCTCAATAAGGCAGCCAGCATCATCAAGGGCCCACAGCACCCTGCCCACTCTGAACAAATAATTAGTGATTTTAGTGTAATCACTCCAGAGATTACTGAAAATGCTCAGCGGGTGGGGCAGCATTTTTGAAGAAAAATGTTAACATTTCAGAGCGATGACAGCACAGTGGTGCAACTATTAGAGCCATTACATCACATCCAAAGCCTTGCATTCAATGCTGACTTTGTGTGCCATCTGTGCAGAGCTTGCACCTTCTGCCCATGACAACATCAGTTTCCTCTAGGTGCTCTGGCTTCCTTGCATCTCACAAAAGGATCACTGTAAATCACTCCTAGTGTCTACATGAATGGTAAAAACTGGGTAGAATTGCTGAGATTGTGGGGAGGGGGGGCTTGCTCGGATGCAGGCCCCTGCTTTTGGTTGCAGTTTGAATTTGGGAGCGGCGCTATTGGCCAGGACTTAACGGCGATTATTTCAACAGCTGATTTCTGCCTGTATAAAGTTCATTACGAGAGGGGCTCAACGAGGGGCTAAGTCGCGATCAGCACTGTAGACGGAGGCAGAGAGGGAGGTGTGCTGCTGCAAAACAGGCCCCGCGCATACCGAGACAAGGATTGTTTTTGTTCACTCTCTTGCCAATAAATCTGATTTGTAACTAAACAGATGAGTGAGCCTTTATCTGTTCTACCAGTCAGATCCTTGAACATGTTCCCTTGTAGAATCTTAAAAACAGCAGAAAATGTCTTGGCTAAACATTTCATCCTAAAGTCTGCATTCCTGTCAATGGAATAATTCCTACATCAGAGAATTATTTTGTGCTAAAATCACTGGACCAGAAAGTGAACTATAATCATTTAAAACAAAGGCATTACTGCCAAATACTTTTAAAGTGTCTCAACTTATTTTCATATTATATTTATTTCATATTTCAAATACAGCGCGGAAACAGGCCTTTTCGGCCCACCAAGTCCGCACCGCCCAGCGATCCCCGCACATTAACACTATCCTACACACATTAGGGACAATTTTTTACATTTACCCAGTCAATTAACCTACATACCTGTACGTCATTGGAGTGGGAGGAAACCGAAGATCTCAGAGAAAACCCACGCAGGTCACGGGGAGAACGTACAAACTCCTTACAGTACAGCACCCGTAGGTGCCGCCCTCACTTAGCAAGCTTACAAAATGTGGACCTTTGCTAACCCTTTTCCCAGAAAAACCTGCCTTCTGTCAAACAATTTCCACAAACGTGCTCAGATCTTACATTATACATTTGTTGCTATTTATGACACAGATTTATGTCACAAAGTTTGAAATTGTACTTTGAGTCTAGCAGTCCATCAATCTTATAGCCAGGTTTGATGAAATTGCATCTCAAATTATTCATTTTGGTTAGGATTAACTGCAAAGATGAAAAAGTAAGATGAAATGTGGAAAAATAAAGCAGTGGATAAGAACAGCCTGCTAATTTGAAATTTTAATACCTTAAAATATCAGTCTATTTGAGCAGGATAAAATAAAGTCGTAGCAACTTGGTTGTTACATTACTGCGCTCAGTAACCCAGAAAATTATAGTCATCAGTTGACCCTCAGCAATATGAGAGCTGAATGCAGATATTTTTGTAAATCATCCACAACTTGATTAGCACATCAAGTAACATCAGCCTGGCAATCCGACCAGACAAAGCTCCAATGTGACTTATAAATGAAGGACAACGTTACATTTCCAAAATCTATAGTTGATGTTGTAAGTGTTGTATCG
Organism: Rhinoraja longicauda; assembly: GCF_053455715.1. Taxonomy (NCBI): domain Eukaryota; kingdom Metazoa; phylum Chordata; class Chondrichthyes; order Rajiformes; family Arhynchobatidae; genus Rhinoraja; species Rhinoraja longicauda. Next base: position 18,124,540 of record NC_135988.1, read on the forward strand.
GCAGGGGATATTAAATCCAGAAAATGGTTTTCACGTTAACTTCCTGGGCTGCAGATGTTCCTTCAAAGTTGGATGGTCAGTCACCAGATCATGAGGTGCTCTGGACCGTCTGTCCTTTATTGTCCTGAGGGCAGGGTTATCCTTGAGCAAAACATCGCACACCTCCTGATGGCCCCTTTCTGCAGCCTGTAGATAAAAGACATATTGCTTGTAAAGAATTTATAGGTGTAATTTCACTCAAAAAAGCCAACTTCTATGCATGGACTTGGCTAATGTAAACTGATGATCTGGTGAAGCAGAGTGTAAGAATATAACTGCAGATGCTGGTACAAATCGAAGGTATTTATTCACAAAATGCTGGAGTAACTCAGCAGGTCAGGCAGCATCTCAGGAGAGAAGGAATGGGCGGCGTTTCGGGTCGAGACCCTTCTTCAGTCTGAAGAAGGGTCTCGACCCGAAACGTCACCCATTCCTTCTCTCCTGAGATGCTGCCTGACCTGCTGAGTTACTCCAGGATTTTGGTGAAGTGGAGTGGGAGATTTGTTAAAACAGATCAAGAGGAATATTCCCTGAAGTACACAGACCTCCATTAACACCCAAGATGTTTCCTACATCTGATGAAAGATTTTGGATCTGAAGCTTTACCTCTGTTTCTCTTTTCCCATTTATTTTTATTTCAGATTTTAGAGCACCTACCATTTCTTTAAACCAGTCATTCCCACTTGTCAGTTATCTGGTAGGCCATTACATCTCCATGTAGATTGCCCAGCAAACTTCGTTATAACTAGCTGTGGGCAAGTAATGTAGGAAAGGTGCCTATGGAGAATCCATCACTTAGTCTTCCCATCTGGAGAGTGCAAGTGAAGCACCATTTGGACCTGTCGCCTCACTTCAGAACAGATGTTGCCAGTTTGACCAACATAAAGGGTGCCTTGTGTTAATTAATGGGGAGCTACAGTCAGTGAGAAAGAAGAATGATACATGCTAAAGACAATTCTATGCAGAATACATATTGAGCAAGATTAGCCAGTTGGTGAAATATCTAAACAAAAATCTGAAACAAAAACAGTCCAGAGCAAATAATCCTAGTCTATCAAACCTCTCCATGTAGCTGAAACCCAATAATCCAGGCAGCATTCTAGTAAACCTCCTCTGCACCCTCTCCAAAGCCTCCATATCTTTTTTCTGTGCTTGGGCAAACCGAACTGCAAGCAATATTCCAAATGCAGCCCAACCAAAGTCCGATAGAGCTGCATCATATTATTGTATGTGCATACTTAGTTTTAACCAGTACTGGACCAAGTGGACCCATTGGGCCCAAACCTCTCCTGCATTGGTGCAGCACCCTCTCCTACCTCCCTCCCCCCTCTCCATCCCCCTCAACCCCCCTTATCCACCTTCCTCCCACCTCCCTCCCCCCTCTCTAGGAGATAGATTAAAACTTTACAATGTCAATAACTTTAAAAATATAACACCAATTTCAATAAAACTAATTGCTTTACCATTAAAGTGACGACGGTGAGTAAGGTGGGCCTAAAATTGTCAAGCTATCGTGTACCATTTTGGCTGTAGTTCGATCACAAATAAACAAACAAACGAGAGTTTTAGTATATAGATAAAGATCTGCTTACTGACTCCCTTATGTTGCGATAAGAATAAACAGAAAGCTTGTATTTGTACTTATTATTATTAAAAGATGCTATTGAGGCAAGAAACAGGATGCAAGACAGCAGCATGCAGCTCCACCAAGTGGTCATATCAATGACATTCAGAATTATACTGCACATTTTACAGAGAAAAACATCCTAAGTCACAAACGGACACATATTCAACAAAATCTGACATTGATCTATGCAAGGAACCTTTAGGGCATATTACACATAGGTTGGTTAAAGAGGTAGATTTGGAAAAACATCTTGGGGAAAAAGACAAAAGGTCTATGGAGGGAATTCCAGAGCTTGGGCATTTAATAATAATAATAATAATAAGCATTTATTTTATATAGCGCCTTATCGGGTGCTCAAAGCGCTTTACAAAAACAATCAACATAAAAACAAACAGACAAACTATCCTAACGGAAAAGCGGCGAATAAACAACGCCAGCGTCCTCTCACGTCAGGGTCCGGCAGTAGACAACAAAAAGCACAGGACACACAGATACAATTTTTACACAAACAGCCATCACAGTGATTGCTCTAGGCACATCCTCACTGTGATGGAAGGCAAAGTCTTATCTCCTCCTCATTCTTCTCCCGTGGTGCCACGAGGTGATCGAGGCTCCCAACTTTTTGAAGCCCCCACCGGGCGATGGAAAGTCCCAGGGCCGAGCCGAGCAGGCCGATGAAAGTCCTGAGCCCCCACTGGGCGATGGAAAGTCCCAGGGCCGAGCCGAGCAGGCCGATGAAAGTCCTGAGCCCCCACCGGGTGATGGAAAGTGCTGCGGCCGGGCCACGCAGGGCGATGAAGGGCCTGCGAACGGGTCGATTGTACCTCGCGCTTCGGGGCGGTCGAAGCTGCTACGGCTGGAGCTCCCAAAAACCGGTCGCCAGCCAGGGACCTGCGAGCTCCCGATGTTGCGGTCTGCAGGGCCCACGGCCAAAGCCTCCGAGATGGTAAGTCCAGGCCCTGCGACCGGAGTCTTCAAGGTCGATCCCAGCTGGAGGCCGCCGACTCCACGATGTTAGGCCGTAGCGCGAATGGAGATACAACACGGTAAAGGTCGCATCTCCGTTGAGGAAGAGATTAGAAAAAAGGTTTCCCCCAACCCCCCCACACATACACAGAGTTAAAAATAGAACAAAACGTACATTAAACGATGACAATAGACAAAAAAACAAAAAAAAGACAGAGAGACTGCCGGTGAGCCGCAGCTGCAGAACACAGCCACGCCCTTTAAAAGATAGCAAAGCAGCCAGAATCAATCATTATTACCCCATTAGGATAGAGGAATTAGCAGATATAGGGAAGCCGCAAAGTGATGTGAAAACATGGATGACAAATTTTAAACTTGAGGTACTGAATAACTAGGAGCCAATAAACGCCAGCAATGAACGAGACTTGGATGAAGGTTTCAGCAGCGTGCAAGGGCACAATTGGACAATATTACAGAGGTGGAAATAGGTTGCATTAGTGATAACATGGACATACAATCAGAAACTTGGCTCATACATAATACCAAGACTGTGATGTCAGTGGCTAAGAATAGCGGTTGACTTGGTGGCTCTGCAAGAACCACTGACATTTGGTGTTGATCTTTCTTATGTTTGTTATGAGTCATAGAGACATACAGCATGGAAACAGGCCCTTTGGCCCAACTCGTCCTTGCTGACCAAGATGCCCCCATCCAAGATAGTCCCACATGCCCGCATTTCGTCCATACATCATTAAACCTTTCCTATCCATGTACCTGTCCACGTGTATAGACCATGGGAGTAGTTGACAGATAAATAAGTGGTGGAATGGGATTCATGGCATTGCCCCGAGCCAGGATATATTTGGGCCAAATGCCTTCCTCTTATATTTATAAGGAAATATGTAAAGAGAAACTTTCCCCTCTTTAGATGGAAGAAGTTTCTGCCCATTCAGTACTGAATGAGACACAAATAATATGAGATTTTGAAGGACACTGGAGGGATCAAAGGAGATGATAATAGAAGTGGTTGTTGCAAAGATAAATGAAGAAATTAATACTGTTTTTTGATCATGTATTGAGAAGCAAAAAATAGAAAATGTCAAGGATAGATCAGTGGAGGACACAAGGTTCAACAGTTCAGCCGTGAAAAGATCAATTGGGTGGGGCCTCCCCCAGGTGGATGACATCAGAAGATGGTCTTGTAAGAAAATAACTGCAGATGCTGGTACAAATCGAAGGTATTTATTCACAAAATGCTGGAGTAACTCAGCGGGTCAGGCAGCATCTCAGGAGAGAAGGAATGGGTGACGTTTCGGGTGGAAACCCTTCTTCAGACTGATGTCAGGGGGGCGACAAAGGAAGGATATAGGTGGAGACAGGCAGGACAAGCTGGAGGTTTGCCTTTAGAACATCATAGGAACAAATTTATCTTGAATAAACATGTTTGATGTGGGGGGGGGAAGGACCAAAATTCATTAACCTAGACCACAAGGTATCACAAAATGCTGGAATAACTCAGCAGGTCAGGGAGCATCTATGAGAGAGGGAATGGGTGACGTTTTGTTTTAATACACAGCACTCACACGGTCAGACAGAGGAGTGGGGGAGTAATTTAAGAACAAGAGCCCCATTTCTTCTGTATACTCCTTATCATTCATAAAAGGACATGTGACTTATATTAATGGTTTGGTTTCTGAGCATGTGACCTGTATAAATGATTTTGTTTTCTCTGTAACCATGGGAATTGTATTAGATTTGTATTTATCAGTTTCAGGTCGAGGCCCTTCTTCAGACTGATGCTGCCTGACCTGCTGAGTTACTCCAGCATTTTGTGATACCTTCGATTTGTACCAGCATCTGCAGTTATTTTCCTACACAGCCTAGACCACAACATCTGCTGTAACTGTAAACATGACATTGCTTTAAAAAAGGACTAACGAATTGCAGCAAAATATGGGCTGACAGTAACATCACCATACCTTGTGTAGAGGAGTCGTACCGTCATCGTCCGTGAGAGCAGGGGTGGCTCCGTAGGACAGCAGCAGCTCGAGCACAGCGAGGTGGCCACAGTAGGCAGCCCTGTGAAGTGGGGTTGCCCCTCCTTTGGTCTGAGCATTACTGTCTGCTCCATTCTTCAGCAGGTACTCACATATCTTATAATCACCACGGCGGCTGGCATAGTGCTTTGAACAAAAGTAGAGACATAATTAGCCCTCCACCATCTAAAAGTAGCCCTCCACCATCAAATCTCTAGACTGCGAGTTAAATTCGAACCACCTGATAGTTTACAATGAAGATCACGTTGTAAAGTATTAGCTCACCAATGCTGTGTAGCCTGATCGATCAGGTGAATTAGGATCAGTTCCTTTTTCCAGAAAATGCTGCACCCTGCTGAGTTCACCATTACAGGCTGCTGACCAGATGCCTACATCGAGGGAAGAGGAAATATTCAGGCTGGTAATTTCCCATTGTATAGCTAATAGAACTTGCTCCATGTAACTTTCCCATTTAAAAATTCCTGCCCAATTGCAAATTAGCTATAATCGCATGCAACAAAGTCCTAGACCATTGGGGACCATACATACTCCCCTCACCCTTGATGCTAGTAAAGTTGTATTGCTGACTAGAGCCATGTTGGAGAGAACTTTGGCCTGGGAGAGTGTGAAACTGTAGCTTTACTCATCTTGACAATGGACCTGTATAGCATTATTGATATCTCTCCAGTGCTTTGAGGTATCTGTTGTTGATAGTCTCGAGAGCCTGCTGATGGGCTGCATTACAGTCTGGTACGGAAACTGTTCTGCCCACAGCCACAAATCACTACAGAGAGTGGTGAAGACGGCACAGCACATCACTGGCAACTGTCTCCCGGCCATTCAGGACATTTTCTACCGGCGGTGCCTGCGGAAGGCACGCAGCATCATCAAGGACCACAGCCACCCAGCACGCAGGCTGTTCTCCTTGTTACTGTCAGGCAGACGATACAGGAGTATGGCTGCACGTACCACCAGACTTAAGAACAGTTTCTACCATCAGGCTTCTGAACTCATAAACACATTTCAAATCATATATGTTGATTATTTTTAATATTGTCTTTTAAACTATTTTTAATATTGTCTTTTTACCTTACTAATGTCATTTTTTATTTTATTTATCCTTGGAATATTACTGCTGAGGTGGCCCGTTGTCTTGTGAAATACATTTTATTATACCGTTGACCCTGTGCCAACCTACATATGACAAATAAAATTTATTATTATATTATTATTATTATTATTATTAGTCCAGAATATTCGAGGCACATTAGCTATGGGCCTTGGATTTGCGGTCTTGATCTTGGGCATTACTTCTATTTTTCAGGTTAACTCCAATTGCTTTCTCAGGCAGATACAGAAGAATCCAAAGAACTATTAGGTCGACACAAAATGCTGGAGTAACTCAGTGGGTCAGGCAGCATCTCTGGAGAGAAGGAATGGGTGACCTTTCGGGTCGAGACCCTTCTTCAGTCTGATGTCTCGACCCGAAAGGTCACCCATTCCTCCTCTCCAGAGATGCTGCCTGACCCGCTGAGTTACTCCAGCATTTTGTTACTACCTTCGATTTAAACCAGCATCTGCAGTTCTTTCCTCCACCAAAGAACCATTAGATGAGAAAGAGGGGATTTGGTGCAATAGACAATAGACAATAGGTGCAGGAGTAGGCCATTAAACTGTGGCCCCTGGTTCTGGACTCCCCCAACATTGGGAACATGTTTCTTGCCTCTAACATGTCCAACCCCTTAATAATCTTATACGTTTCGATAAGATCCCCTCTCATCCTTCTAAATTCCAGTGTATACAAACCTAGTCGCTCCAGTCTTTCAACATATGACAGTCCCGCCGTTCCGGGAATTAACCTAGTAAACCTACGTGCATTGGCCAATGTTTATCCCTCTAAAAATCCTTTGAGGTACAGCATGCCCTTGAAACACCCAGGAATATGTTGTGATTCACAAAATCAAAATAAAAGTGAAAGTTCTACCTTTGATTCAACATGCATATGTAACTGTGTAGATAAGCTTCCCACAGTGGAAATGTTGAGAAGAAATGAATGCAATGTTTGACGCTGTCAATATACTGATATACTGGACCACACTGGGGAAGTCAAAGCTTAAATGTTTTAGTACCTCTGTCAAAATCCATTTCCTCTAGTGTCTGCTGTACACTTCTTGGGACTGAAGAGTCAATAGAACAGCAGGTACAATCCAGACTATGGCTAGCCGAGGCCATGCTTCTTGTTGGAAGTAGATGTCGTGGCCCATAGACCAACAAAGACGAGCTGCAAGAGAAAATATAAATACAATTAAAAAGAAGTTGGAACCTGAATTAAGTAAAATTCCCAAGTTTGCTCTCATCATACTGCATCTGTCCTCATCCCTTCCCTGACATTTGAGAACCAACATGTTTGGCTCATAAAAATATCCAGCTTATATGCTTGACCAACTGACAAGTGGCGCTGCGTCCAGACTGGACATCTGGAGTAGCAGGCAAAACTACTGTCAACAACCAACAATCAGAACCAGGCTGATGATCCCAGTCTACTTCTACTTTACTGAGAGCATGGGGAAAATTAGGAATTCAGTACCACAAATAACCATGGACAAGCAGCGAGGGACAAGCTATTACAGGGAAGCTCAGCAAGTTCACAAGGGGTAAAAAAATTGAAGATTATGCTGAGGACAGACAATAGACATTGGGTGCTGGTGGAGGCCATTCGTCCCTTCGAGCCAGCACTGCCATTCAATGTGATCATGGCTGATCATTCTCAATCAGTACCCCGTTCCTGCCTTCTTCCCATACCCCCTGACTCCGCTATCCTTAAGAGCTCTATCTAGCTCTCTCTTGAATGCATTCAGAGAATTGGCCTCCACTGCCTTCTGAGGCAGAGAATTCCACAGGTTCACAACTCTCTGACTGAAAAAGTTTTTCCTCATCTCAGTTCTAAATGGCCTACCCCTTATTCTTAAACTGTGGCCCCTTGTTCTGGACTCCCCCAGCATTGGGAACATGTTTCCTGCCTCTAAAGTGTCCAACCCCTTAATAATCTTATACGTTTCGATAAGATCTCCTCTCATCCTTCTAAATTCCAGTGTATACAAGCCTAGTCGCTCGAGTCTTTCAACATACGACAGTCCCGCCATTCCGGGAATTAACCTAGTAAACCTACGCTGCACGCCCTCAATAGCAAGAATATCCTTCCTCAAATTTGGAGACCAAAACTGCACAGTACTCCAGGTGCGGTCTCACTAGGGCCCTGTACAACTGCAGAAGGACCTCTTTGCTCCTATACTCAACTCAGAAGGCAAGAAGACTTTATAGATGCATTTAAAAATCACAAGGGTACTTATAGGGTGGATGATCAAAGTCTTTTTCCCAGTAGGAGTCTAAATTCGAAGGTATTATTTAAGGTCAGAGCAGATAAATTTAAAAGGGGCCCGAGGAATAAACTTATCACACACAGAGATTGGTTTGGAACAAGCTGCCAGAGGAAGCTGCAGATGTGGGTATAGTTACAATACTTAAAATACACCTCGACAGGTAAATGGATAGGAAAGGTTTGGAGGGATACTGGTCAAACTCAGGCAAATGGGACTAGCTCTGATGGACATCTTGGTCAGCGTGGATGGGTTGAGGTGAAGGGCCTATGTTGTGTAACTTTAATGGAACTTTTGCAAGTATTATCGCAACGTTTAAGGAACATTTAGACAAGCACATGGATAGGATAGGTTTAGAGGGCTATGGGTCAAACGCAGGCATGCGATATTACTGTAGTTTGGTCGGTGTGGACAAGTTGGGCCGAAGGGCCTGTTTCCACGCTCTGACACTCTAAATCAGCACCGATCGATTTCTAGAATTAGGTGTACAGTACAGAAACAGACCATTCAGCCAATAAATCCATACTAGTATTTAAGCTCCACCCAGGTCCCTTCCAGTCTTTCTGTAACTGTTCTATCGCTTCTCGGCTCCTCATTAAAACCATCAAAACTTATACCCTCTGGTAGAGAGTTCTACTTCTCTGTTGGTGATGATATTTTATGAATTCCCATTTTGATTTATTCGAGATCGTCTTTTATTGCCCACCTTTAAGTTCGTTATTATTCACCACAATCGTGGAAAGGTTACGAAAGGGGGTTGGTTAACCTGTCGGTCCCTCTCACTAACAATTGGTCAGCATGACCATGGCTCGTTCAAACCCCCGCGCCGATCTTTTCCGTTCAACCTGGTACGCCCACATTCTGTCCGGTGAATTCATCTTCTCTCCCGGAGGCCTTTAATACGTGACAGTCCCAAAAACAAAGCGGAGTGAGGGTTCTACCTCCGGCCACGACTGACTTGGTCTTCAATAGTTGACCACACCCAGACTTTAAATGTTTTCTCCACAGATACTGACTGATTGTATACACTGGAATTTAGAAGGATGAGAGGGGATCTTATCGAAACATGTAAGATTATTAAGGGGTTGGACACGTTAGAGGCAGGAAACATGTTCCCAATGTTGGGGAACCAGGGGCCACAGTTTAAGAATAAGGGGTAGGCCATTTAGAACGGAGATGAGGAAAAACTTTTTCAGTCAGAGAGTTGTGAATCTGTGGAGTTCTCTGCCTCAGAAGGCAGTGGAGGCCAAGTCTCTGAATACATTCAAGAGAGAGCTCTTAAGGATAGCGGAGTCAGGGGGTATGGGGAGAAGGAAGGAACGGGGTACTGATTGAGAATGATCAGCCATGATCACATTGAATGGCGGTGCTGGCTCGAAGGGCCGAGTGGCCTCCTCCTGCACCTATTGTCTATTGTCTATCTCCAGTGTTCTTTCGCTTGCATTTTCTGTTGTTTTTTAATTATTTCGACACCATCTTTAAAAAGACTGGGTCGATGGACTTGGTAAGGACTCCTCTGACTGTTCCTCACCCACAGATGCTAAGATCTTCTACACATCACCCACTTTGAGACCAAAGTGAACATGGTAGTGCCCAAACCTGTTTCGCAAAAGAAGTGTCTCGACCCGAAACGTCGCCCATTCCCTCTCTCCTGAGATGCTGCCGGAGTTACTCCAGCATTTTGTAAGAAAATAACTGCAGATGTTGGGGTTATTTATTCACAAAATGCTGGAGTAACTCAGCAGGTCAGGCAGCATCTCAGGAGAGAGGGAATGGGCGACGTTTCGGGTCGAGACCCTTCTTCATCTTGTGATACCTTCGCAAAAACCTCATGACTAAACCGCTGACTGGATCGTCACTCAAACCCGAGACGCGATGTAAAATTGAAGGGCTGGAAAGAAGAATCTGCCCTGCGTGCAATAAACTGAAGATGGCCGCAAAACAAAAACCAGCCTGCACTCACTCACTCACTCACTCATACATACAGACAGACAGACAAATGCTGGTGAGTCGGCACTTCCTGGAACACCAATGTCAGCCAGCAACAGCAGCAGTTTCAAGTAGGAATGTTTCTGGGGACAAAACACCTCCGTTTCACTCACCTCTTGAAAACTCAATGTAACGATGTAAAGATGTAACGATGTAAAGATGTAACGATGTAAAGATACAACCTCGTCCCGCAGCCAATCCGACCGGGAGGGGGGGGAGTGTATCCAAATTAAAGTCCCTGGCCAACCCAATGGGCGAGATTCGTCACCGCACTTCCCTGTGGTCGCGACGAATTGGTTTGATTAAATGTACTTAAACTTAAAAAAAAATTTTTTTAAGTTCACCAATCATTACTTTCCATGTTGACCATGTGTGTGAACAGCAGATGGCGAACAGCACTATGGGGACTACACTCCCCCCCCCCCCCCTCCCCTGCAGGACCTATACATCAGGAGGTGCAGATCCAGAGCCAGCAACATTATGGGGGACCCCTACCACCCCAGCAACAGACTGTTCCAGCTGCTACAGTCAGGCAAACGCCTCCACTGTCACGCTGTGAAAACAGAGAGGATGAGACAGAGGCCATCAGGACTGTTAACTCTCATATCACCAGGGACTAATTTAATTTACTGTATTAATTAATTTTTTTGTGTTGAAACATTTTTTCTATTCTGTTTTGTAGTTTTAGCACAATCCGCACAATTCATTTCACTGCACATCTTGTATATGTATGTGACAAATAAACTTGACTTGACAATGGTATTTGTTTGGGGTTCAAACATAATTCACAATTTCAATGGTCTCGACCCGAAGCGTCACCCATTCAATTAACTTCCAATCGGTGGAGTCGATCTTTATCATTCCGGCTGAATCTCAATCTCCCACCGTCACTATTTGCTGACAAACGTTCAATCCGGCTTCTTCTCGAAATACTTAAGGATTTATGTGTTTTTAAATGGTTAGATCTCAGATATTATTTTCATGCTGGCATCTTCAACAATGTGGGTTTGACAGCACAGTTACATTGCTGGATCAATATAATTAATGATGAGGTGAACTTGGAGGAAAACCAACCGATGTATTTCTGTCCATAACAGAGATCACGTGAAGAGGTATTTATTCACAAAATGCTGGAGTAACTCAGCAGGTCAGGCAGCATCTCGGGAGAGAAGGAATGGGTGGCGTTTCGGGTTGAGACCCTTCTTTAGATGTGAAGAGGAGTAATGCTAGACTAATCTGGGTGGCTTTCAACAACCCATTGTGTTTGGCACCACCACGTAATACCATGAAAAGCGGTGGCAGGAGATGACACCAGGTCAGTTTATTGTCACGTGTAGTGAAAAGCTTTTTGTTGTGTGCTGACCAGTCAGCGGAAAGACTATACGGTTACAATTAAGCCATGCACAGCGTACAGATGCATGATAAAGGGAATAACGCTTCGTGCTGGATAAAGTCCCTCAAAGTCCGATTATGGAAACACAGAAAAATAGGTGCAGGAGTAGCCAATTCAGCCCTTCGATTCAGCACCGCCATTCAATATGATCACGGCTGATTATCTAAAATCAGTTCCTGTTTTTTCCCCATATCCCTTGATTCCTTTAGCCCTAAGAGCTAAATCTAACTCTCAGAGGGTTAGATAGTCAGAGGGTGCTGGTGGGCTTGCCAAGGCAGCTTGAAGAGTAGATGGAGTCAATGCAAGGGAGATTGGTTTGTGTGATGGTCTGGGCTGTGTCCACAATTCCCTGCAATTTCTTCTGGTCTTGGATGGAGCTGTTCCCTTTGTCTTGTTGACATTGAGAAAGGTCGTCGTCTTGACACCAGGTCATGAGGTTCTCAATTTTCGCTGGGCGGTAGCTTTGGACATCTCCTCAGCCATTGGGGAAACAGGAAATAGCTACAAGCTTTTTAGGTGCAAGTAAATGCCACTGGCTGTCATGGACCAGTGACAAGCCAGGAATTTGCCAGTTTAAAACTAAGAGTTAGAGGCAGTTATGTGGACACTACAGTTGACACCAAAACAAATTAATCTGGGGAGAATAGAGGGAAGCATCAGTCGGATTGCCCTCCCGTGTCTACCTCCTACCTACCTCCTCAAGATTGCCCTACCATCTGTACTTGCAAAACTTTGCCAATGGACAATGTCAATATTGTCTCCTTGTTACTGAAAGTTCACCAATCAAAGTTGCATATTAGGAACAGAGCAATTGAATGAGTGAAGCAAAGTACATCAGAATAAAACACTAGTTGTCTGAGGAGCAAAGAACAGAAGGGTTAAGAAACGTTAGTTACATCAGTTCTACGCAAGGAGTTCATCCTTGGGTTGTGGTAACACGCTCATGAGAGCTAGGTGGGAGTATGCGGGTGATAGGGAGGTTGGGAAGTTTGGGAGTTCAAGGTTTACATGAGCACCTAATCTAGGCCGACATTTCAATGCAGTGTTGAGGGGGTGCTGCACTGTTAAAGATAGTCTTTTGAATGAGTTGTTAAAATTTCCCTCTAAAGTAATTGTAGATAATTCCATGGCACTAGTTTGAATCGCATGGATGTTCTCCTGTTGGCTTGGCTGAATGTTAACCCCCCAACCAACATGACAGTGCTCAGATTATCTAATCATTCTCTCATTGGTATTTATGTGCCCTTGCTGTTCACAAAATGACTGCCCTACCACTCTAAAGTGTCTAGCTGTCTAAAATACTTAATTGGTTATAGAGCACTTTCAGATGTCCTGAGTTTGTGAAAGGTGCTATATTAAAATTCAAGTGAAAATTCTGTATTTAAAAGGTGCTGCTGCATAACCAGCACAGACTAAACAAAGTCAAGCATGGACATTCCCCTTTCCTTTAAACTCACGCCCTTGAGTTAGAAGGTTCCAGGTTGAAGCTCGACTCTGGTATGTGATCGAGTGACCGTGGTTGACTGTAAAGTACAGCATTGGGGAAAGGGGGCTATTGTTGCACAGTTGTAATCAAAGACCACAGATCCTATTCAGGTTAATATACTCGATTCTGCATCTCAATTCAAAAAACAGTAGATTGTCATGGTCAACAACCCATCCTTGATTATTACCACAAAGAAACGGCCACTTGTTTCATTTACAGTTAAGTGGGACTTTGTCATTTATTGTCCTGTTGAATAGATCTTGCACCTTAGAAATAATTCGTTGTAAAGCATTCTGGGCATTCCAAGGACCCAATGATAGAAACACAGAATCATAGAGACGCAAGAGACTGCAGATGCTGGAATCTTGACCAAACACAAAGTGTTGGAAGAACTCAGTGGGTCAGGCAGAATCTCGAAGGAAATGGACAGACAGCATTTCAGGTCTGAAGAATGGTCCCAACCTGAAATGTCATCTGTCGCCTGTCCATTCCTTCCAACAATGCTGTCTGAGAAAATATTCTTCCAGCACTTTGTGTTTTGCTAAATACAGAATCGCTGTCCCCACAGCCTGCTGTTCAGACACTGTATGCTAAGAGCAGAACCACTCACAAGAAATAATACAAAGGATTTAACTTTTATAATTTTACCGTAAAATTTAAAATTCTTGATTTTACTGTTCTGACAGTAACATTTTAGAAAACCTTAAAGCAAAATAAAAAGTTGCAAATGTTGGAAAACTGATCTAAAATGTGAAAAATTCTGAAAATACTCAGCAAGTCAGTTTCTCACGGATCAGGTAGCATCAATGGAGTTTAAAAAAAAAAATCTCTTCCCACCAAGGCGGCCTAACCTACTGAGACTTTATTGGTATTTTCAGCTTTTATTTTACATTTCAGAAACTGTCCTTCCCTGCCAACAATGATTCATGGCAAACTCTGACTTCAGAGTGCCAAATGGCTGCTAGTGTGGCCAGAAGCGATGGTCTCTGCTTAGATAAGGGCTCCTGCAATCCTATCAGTGTCCTTGCAAACTATGCAGCAAATGCGATGCGAGGTATATTTTTCTTTGGATCTTTATCACAAGCGTGTAAGCCTCCAGTCAATCTTGTCCTGAGTAAACGGAAGCCAAATAAATATAAGGCATGTTCCCAGTTTACAATGATCCATACAAGTCCTCCTCAATCCGTGCGTGTTGTTGACAGCCTCCCAAACAATTGGGAAAATGCAAATTCAAATGTTCGTACGATTAATCTTTTAAATACTGTGATGCGTTTTCATAGTCAAAATTGAATACTACGTTGAGCTGTAATTGCATAGGGTTTAACGTGTCGAGAAGTTTGAAACTTAGTTCACAAGTCTTCTGTCCAAAGGTTCCAAATCTGTGGAGTTTCAACCATTCTCATTCACTTTTAAAGCTGACCTTCCAGAGTCTCCTTTGCGTTCCCTTTGAATGCTCCACCGAATCTTCTTTCTACCTGCGCGGGAGGTAGAGGTGGAGACCGCATGAAGTCGGGATTTCAATGTACATTGATGGTGGTTAGGGAGGGACTGAGTTCCATAGTCTGTTCCGGAGAGGATTGCTGTTCTCTATATTCAATGTGTCCATTCCGGTGGTGACCATACTCAAACTTAACCCTCATTTCTCCAATCTTCGATTTAGGCAAAATATCTGGGATCCATTCAATTATAAAAGGAGTAGGTTCTTTCTGGTCGGGAGACATATTCCCTGGATGAGAATAAAAGTTCCACAGTGAATTTCACAAAAAGGCACAAATTAAAATAGCTTAAAAATCTGTTCCACCAAAGTGAGCCAAATGTTGTTTTATCCGAGGACACACACTGGCCAAAAAGCTTTCAAATATTTCATGATGTGCATATCATACCCAGTGCTTATAATGTGTCATCTTGGATTAGTTAGCTATAAATCTCATTTGAGCAAGAAGGATGCGGTTTTAATTTGCACTCTGAAGCTAATAATCTCAATGCATTCCTGAGATGCTTTAGATGATCTATAAAAATCAGGCATTATTAGTAGCTGAGACTATGGAAACACATCGCATTATTTAACAGGGTTTGGAAGAAGAGATAGATCAGCCATGATTGAATGGCGGAGTAGACTTGATAGGCCAAATTCTGCTCCTATCACGTCTGATCTTATGAACCGCATTTGTCGTGATGACTTTGCAGAAGCAAAATGAAAATCAGAATAGATCACAATCAACTTGATTCCATATGATTTGTTTCAAATAACAACTTTCAACTCAATCATTTCCATGCAAAATAAAATTGTAATGATGTTTTCAGCTGACACCCCCTGTAGCCATTTACCTCTCACTCAAATACAGAACATTGCCTCAGATAAATTAATAGACAATAGGTGCAGGAGGAGGCCATTCGGCCCTTCGAGCCAGCACCGCCATTCAATGTGATCATGGCTGATCATTCTCAATCAGTACCCCGTTCCTGCCTTCTCCCCATACCCCCTGACTCCGCTATCCTTAAGAGCTCTATCTAGCTCTCTCTTGAATGCATTCAGAGAATTGGCCTCCACTGCCTTCTGAGGCAGAGAATTCCACAGATTCACAACTCTCTGACTGAAAAAGTTTTTCCTCATCTCAGTTCTAAATGGCCTACCCCTTATTCTTAAACTGTGGCCCCTTGTTCTGGACTCCCCCAACATTGGGAACATGTTTCCTGCCTCTAACGTGTCCAACCCCTTAATAATCTTATACGTTTTGATAAGATCTCCTCTCATCCTTCTAAATTCCTTCTATTCCTTGATATCAACTGTGAAGATTAGGTGAATGCCTTTACTAATAATATATTTTTAAATTATCTCAAAATCCTATATCCTGCATCATGATATAACCATTACATAGGCTCTTAATAAATGCAATGGAATGGGTTGGAAGGTAGTCCCATGATCAAATTTCTGATAAATAAATGTGGCCAACAACCAGGCAACTTTCACATTCTACACTAAAATACGAAATGATGCAAATACTCAGCATGTCAGGCAGCATCCATAGGAGGAGAAAGTGCTAATGTTTACGGTTGATGACCTTTCGTCAGAACTGTCAATGACCTCAAAGTTAACTTTCTCTCTGCTCAGTTGCCACTCAAGCTGTTGAATATTGCCAGCATTCTGTGTTTATTTCAGATTTCAAGGATCTATTTATTTGATGTCACCTGGAGGAATGACAGGAAGGTGTAGCTCAGATATGCCAAAAGACTCTCTAAAAAGCACAAATTCACAAAAAATAAAAATTAACACCAGTTCATGAATTAAGGAGCAACGGCAGCATTAATATTCACCTTCAGATATTAAATATAGAAGCACCCGAACGTCAGTCAGCAGCAGATATACTCACCCACTCTCAGGAAGGTCTTAAGTTCCAGTGGTCGAATTGTTGGCTGCTTTTCCACTCGACTGTAAGCCTCAGCAATACTTTCAACCTGAACCTTTGGGCATTTGAACAACTCATAAGTGCCATCACGGTTCTTTACAAAACTGCGGGTAATTTCCAATGGCATCTGTAAGCCAGAAAGGTTATTGAAGAAGAATTGTTACCAGTCCCGAGAGCCATTTCCCGCTGTGCACAACATTAATTAGATTAATACAATGTTAGCAGACTAAAATGTTTCGTCAAACTTTCGAGTGGGTGATTTGTTAAAAATTGTCATTTACAGTGTTTTTTTGTATTTCATTTGCATGATCACCTGTTTCAGATATTCACTACTCAACAATATGTGTCTTCTCTTTTATCTTCCAATGCATTAGAGCACAAACATGGCGTAAACATATATACTTAATGCTAATGTTAAAAACAAACTTGTTCTCATGGTCATCCCCAAATAGCAACCATATTTGTCTCTTCATAGCACACCCTGAGTAATTCCAATGTTTTCTATTTTTATTGCCAGTTGCAATGCTCTCTCATAAAGCATTTTCTTCAGTAGTTCAGCAGTAGATCAGATCAGGTTCTGTGTGTTGGGTTTAAACCCATTCAACTTACATATCTTCCTCTGAAGGGAAGCACTGAATGTGAAGACAGACAAACTGGCCATTTCTAGTGGACTTCAACCCTAAGAAATAGCCAGTGTTTTGTGTGAGGCCACGTGAACATTTATTCAGTCACCCAAATGCTCAACCCCATTGCTGTACTATGTGTCATTTAGAATATGCACTAGAATAAATCATGTTCTCTGACATTGCCTCCCAAACACACAACCTCTATAACCAAGAAGGACCTTGGAACCAGAGCATCTTAGGTGGCCAGTGGGTCAATAAAACAATGGGTCAATTGGCCTTGGGTCAATAGAATAAACAGAATTTGAACACCACTGTTGTGATATCCATACTCTGCATTTAATTTAATTTTCTGGAATGTTTCCTTAAGAAATTAAACAACAGAATGTGAAAGCACCTTATGAGAGTGCAGAATTTACCAGGTTAGCTGTGGCTCAGAGGGCAACACTCTTACTTCCCATACAGGACAGATTAGCTGAGAAGGTTGTTGGCTGCAACCTTCCCCCCATTGACGAACTGTACACTGCAAGGGCCAGGAAGTGAACAGGCAAGATCATCTCTCACCCCTCTCACCCTGGCCACAAAGTCTTTGAAGCACTTACCTCTGGAAGGCGACTCCGGACTGTCAAAACAGCCACAGCCAGACATAAAAACAGCCACAGCCAGACATAAAAACAGCTTCTTTTCCGCAAATAGTAGCTCTACTCAATAACCAAAAGTCTGTCGTCTCTTTGCTCTGGTTTATTTCACTCACATGTTTAAACCGTAATGTTGTATTCCTAATGTTTTAATGTTTTATGCTTTATTCTTAATTGTTTACTGTATGTTCATGTTGTTTCTTGCGAGCGGAGCACCGAGGCATATTAGCAAAAATAGACACCAAAATGCTGGAGTAACTGTGGAGACAAGGAATGGCTGACGTTTCGGATCGAGACCCTTCTTCAGACTTTGAACCAGCATCTGCAGTTCCTTCCTGCACATATTGTTAGCACAATGCAGATTTCAACCATCTCTCTTTTTCAATTCCCCCCTCCCCCAATCCCATTGACGTTTAAGAACCACTTCTGAGAGATGTAATACCTACCTCAGGGGTATCAAATATCTGTTTGATCTGAAGAACATTTGTGATCTGCCAGGTGTACTTGGAGAACGTTCCCAGAGGTAATGCATGCTTTCGAACAAAACCTGAATTCAGGTTACAAACAGACAAAAGGAAAGATAGTTAATTTCTCCTGCTAACGTCCCCATAGCAGACGTTATTGATTCACTCTATGTAACTTCAAATATGTAAAGTTCTCAGCGGTTGGTCTATTGCTCCCTTTTCCACAGCAGGCATGGGTTATTATTGGGTTAAACCTGCCACTTACTCATTGGAACTTGACTGTGGTGATGCATCAAAGCTGAGATCAAATGGGTCAAGTCACGAGTGATAAGTTAGCAACTTGTAAATATTGAATACCTTTGGCCCCTTCCGTCTATCCTTTCAGTGTTAAGTTTTCCAATGCTGCTCATCAAATCAGGGATATCACATCACATCATATAAAATGCAGAATAATACACAATCCACTTTGCGCCCAATCTGGTTTTCCACCAGGGTGGACAGGAAACAAAGGAAATGCTCCAAAAAACCACCCCAACCATTTTCCTGCTTCCTCTGAATGAGTTTTCACAGCTATATACTAAAGCTCGTTTGTTATCTGGTTTGTGACTGAACTTCAGCCAAAACGGTACACGATAGCGTGACAATTTTAGGCCCACCTTACTCACCATTTTAGTGATAATGCAAGTAGTTTTATTGAAATCGGTGTTATATATTTAAAGTTATTCACATTTTATAGTTTAAATGAGGGGGAAGAGGAGGGAGGGAGGAAGGGGTGGGGTGGGGGAGAAGGGAGCGGGGAGGGGGGGTTGAGGAGAGAGGGGAGGGAGGGAGGACAGGATGCTGCACCAATGCAGGAGAGGTTTGGGCCCAATGGGTCCACTTTTGTCTAGTTTTAAATAAAACAATAGGCATGTCACACTACAAAGTGCAATATAGAATTTACTGCAATTTGCTGCTGTTTATGCTCCATGTATTTATACATTACTACTTCACAACCTAATAGAATGACCTTCCATGTTTTCCCCACACATGTATGCTTACCAGGCTTTCCCATTAAAACGATTCATCTCAGTAACTCCTCATGTTGGTGAGTTCCACATCCTGACAATTTTTTGGATCCAATGGACTGATCACCTTCTATTTCATTCTCACTACATGAACACCCAGTTTAACTGATTAAAACTAATTTTATCCAACTGCAGAAAAGGACAATATTTATCTCATCTCCCTGGAATGAATCTGGAACCAGTATCCCAGAAGCAACGAACAGTAAAACTCTGGTAATCCACTAACTGATTGTTTGAAAATCCCCAAAGTTAAACATCTAGATTTTTAGATTTAGAAATACAGCGCGGAAATAGGTCCTTCGGCCCACCGAGCCCGCACCGCCCAGCGATCCCCGCACACTGACACTATCCTACACACACTAGGGACAATTTTTACATTTTACCCAGCCAATTAACCTACATACCTGTAGGTCTTTGGAGTGTGGGAGGAAACCGAAGATCTCGCAGAAAATCCATGCAGGTCACGGGGAGAACGTACAAACTCCGTACAGATGGCGCCCGTAGTCAGGATCGAACCTGAGTCTCCGGCGCTGCATTCGCTGTAAGGCAGCAACTCTACCGCTGCGCCACCGTGCATCTGTTAGTACGTTACATCCTTGTTAGCCGTAGGCTAGCAATCGCACGGATGTGCATGGTTGTGAGATCTAACGTATGTTACTGGGAGGGTGACCATGTTTGCGGCCTGAGTCAGGATCATGACACCAGTCTAAGTAACAGGCTGAAACAAATAAGCTGAAACTCATCGGGTTATATTTCCTGCACTCTCTTAACTCGCTAGTGATGGGGTTTTCAAGTTTTGTGCACCTACTATCTTTCAAATCCATTTTGTTCTATTTCCAGTCTTACTTTTCTCCCGCATACTATAACCAAGATACATTGATCCTGGGGTCTGGTGTTTTTTCAAACTAGAGCATTTCACATTACCTGTAGTGGAGTTAGGAAGGCGTTTCTTTTTACTTCCCATGGAAATTCTCTGCTGCAGAGCATCGAAGAAAGCCTGAGGGACGTGGAACACCAGTGACTCAGGTTTGCCTGCATTAACAACAACCTGCATTGAAATTACACCCTTGATAACATGAACCACAGCTTTCAATCATGCAGCACCTCAAACAACAACTTGTATTTATAGTTATCTTTAATGGGGTAATGTCTTTGCAAGGTTTAACAAAAATTGAATCAATCCAAAAACATCTTTTGACATCAACCCAAAGAAAGCACCTTAGCGCAAGTGACTGACAGTTTGGTCAAAGAGCAAATGGCTTGAGAGAGCGAGAGAGCTCCCGAAGTGAGTGAAAATTATTGCTGTAAACACACAAAAGAAAAAAAGAGTCAGATTTTTTTTTAAATTGTGTGTTGATGTAGAAAACTTTTCAAACACATCCATTAGCATCTCTAGCTGGAGTGAATGATATATTAAACCAGCATGCACATAATTTTGTTTTGCTTGGAAAGATCATGTTATGAAAAAGAATATTGGTGAATCACATCGGGTGCTATTTAACACTGTCGAGGTTGCTACTAAAATGCAATGCTTGCTGAAGATAAAATTCCCCAAATGACCTGATATCTTTTTGCAAACATAATGAACTTTATGTCCACGATTTTAGGACTTTGAATGTGATTCCAATATTTATTAATGGAACACACGCAAAGTTTTTCTTCCTCAGCCACAGATTATAGCGATGAAAGTTTCTGGTGCCTTAATGCACCCTGTGGTCAACATTCAAATAAAGTGGACGTGAAAATGGCATTGGTAATTTCTCCTAATAAACATCCGCACCAAGTAGCACAGCATTAAATTATATTGTTACAAAGCAAGACTATGAGATGATAAAACAAAAAGTTGTTGGTAATATTATCAGCAACAATTAGAAGACAATTCTATAATGCAAGATCCTTTAATTTAGTTAGAGAGTTTATGAAAGCATATTGCTCACCATCGAATTGGTAATGCATAGTTTGATTAATCCGTTCGGTGACACTAGCCAGCCAATCTTGAAATGACAGGTTCACTTGTGATTCATCGAGAGGTTGACTCACAGCTGAAAGAAGGAAGAAAGATCACTCTGCAGTCTACATGAGCTGCTGCACCAAAGACAAAAACATTTATATGTTGGGTGGCTGGTACCTTTTCTCTAGGCATCAGCCATTATCACTGTGGAATTTTTCACACTGTTGGAAAGCAAACCATATTCTACCGTAATGTTGGAAAGTGATAAATAACCTACAAAGGAATTTGCCCAGGAACTTGCTTAGTAACTAATCCACAGCATTTCTTAGCGTTCCACCACACCAAACTGCTGACTATTAATTTGTTTTTTAACCATTTTTAATGCAAACAAGAAAACCACAGCAAGTGGTTGCTACTGAGAGGGTGCTTTCTCATGTTAGAATTCCACAAATGCATTGTTGCGCACTATCAAACATCATCAACTTTACACCTACTTGTGTAGTACTGTATTTGGAACTCACAACTCATGATAATTCTAAGCACAAAAACCCGATCGATTATAGGATGAGGCTTGAGAAAATCAGGAGTTGCACCACTCACCACCA
The DNA here is from genome assembly GCF_053455715.1 of Rhinoraja longicauda. NCBI lineage: Eukaryota > Metazoa > Chordata > Chondrichthyes > Rajiformes > Arhynchobatidae > Rhinoraja > Rhinoraja longicauda. The sequence continues at coordinate 18,146,208 of NC_135988.1, forward strand.
AGCCCTTCCCAGCAACCAAATGGTGCACATCAAAAATGTAATGGAAAATTCCTAATAAGCAAAACATAAAGTGCTGGAGGAACTCAACAGGTCAGGCAGCATCCATGGTGGGAATGGACAGGGAACATTTCGGGTCAGGACCCTTCTTCAGACTGATGGATCCAAATGTTTTCTGTCCATCCTCTCCATGATGCTGCCTGACCTGCTGAGTTCCTCCAGCTCTTTATGTTTTGCTCAAGATGTCAGCATCTGCAGTCTGAATAAGCAGTCACTTTATGTTTTCAGGAATGAACTGAAATGCCTAAAGATTGCTTTCTGTGAAATTGAATTAATAAGGACGAGGTCAAGAGGTTTATCCTTTGTGTTAGTCCTCACTGCCACAGATGTGGTCCAGCATGCGTGCTTTCATGCGTGGACCAGCTTGACCAGTGGTAGCCTGACTCAGCCATTCATGAAGGTGAAGTTCCTCATCCAGTCCACCTGTGATTCTTCCAAGGGGCGGTGCAATCATACATCAGCTGAGGAAAGACTATTGGTGCTAAAAAATAAGGGACTCCCTTCCCGATGCAGGGTCTCAACCCAAAATGTCGATAGTTCCTATCACCCCAAGAATGCTGCTCGAGCCACTGGGTTCCTCCTGCGGATTGTTTGCCACTGCAGACTCTAGCAACTGCAGTCTCTTGTGTCTCTGTTTCTTTGCCTGATATTAGAACTGTGTCCGAGTTGACCCATTCCTTTCAACTGAACATTGTTGAGCAAGTTACAACTTCTTCCCATAATTGCATAGGTTTCCTGTACAGGCCCCAGCTCCCCCAACCCACATCACAAAAGAAGTGTAGATTGGTAGGTCAAATGGCACTGTTAATTGCCCCTAGTAGGTATGCGAATGGTAGAATCTGAAGAACAATGATGAGAAGGTGAGGAGAATTAAATGGAATGAATGTAAAATTAGTGGAGATGGGTTGCTGATGATCTGCATGGATTTGGTGGCTGAAGGGCTGTTTCAGCACTGTATCTATGACTGTGTTCTGATTTGGGGACAGAAACCAGACGACAATCATGATAGAGAAAACTGGTTGATTGAAAGGAACAATTTATAGGTGTGGCAATGTCAGTCTTTTACTGGACTATGCTGTACCGTAGATTTGAGTCCAGTGGCTGAACAACAAAGTCTGCACAGAGTTTCATTTCCTGATGGGCATTAAGATGCAATAATTTGCACTTAACTGATGCTGTAACATAATAAAATGTGGTAATGTACTTTGCAAGAGCATTAATGTAATAAATTTTGATACCAAGTTGTATTAGGTCAGCTGAATACTTAGCTACTGCTGGGGGAGTGATGAAATCGGTTGGTTTGGGAAATAGAATAAAACGCCAGAATTATGCATTATGCAACAATGTAGGGTTTCAATTCCACATCAGGACAGAACCAAGGCCGGGAGGAGGAATCTAAACCGTTATTGACAGTGGAGTCTGTAATGGTTTATGTGCTCCTATTAGTGATTTGACCTTGTCAATTGTGATGTTACCCAGGGAAGAAACGTAAAGTGGTGTAATTGCTTACCTGTTAAATCATCCATTTTCCTCTTTTTTGCTTTTGAAGTGGCATTGGCTGCGGCCTGAGCTGTGAAGTCCTGGGGGTAAATTGCCAGCAGTCGCCTCTCAGAATTCGGCTGAAGTCCTAATTAAAGTTGTGTTCAATATTAGGTCAGCATTTCAAAATTAATAATCATAAATCCAATAGTGAATTAAGGAGGAAAATATTCATCCACAAAGAAGGCGAAAGATAACATTGATAGTTCAAAAAGCTACGTAGGTACAAGGTGGAGAAAGGAATGCATGTTTATGAACATAGAACTTGGAACGGTACAGCACAAGAACGGGCCCTTTGGCCCATAATATCTGTGCCGACCATGATGCCAAAACCATCTCTTATCTACCTGCACATAATCTGGATCGCTCCATTCCCTGCATTTTGTATTTGCCTATCCAAAAGTCTTTTAAATGCCTGCCTCAACTACCACCTCCAGCAGATCGTTCCAGCCACTCACCACCCTCTGTGTAAACTTGCCCCCGCACATCTCCTTTAAAGTTTTCCCCTCTCACCTGAAAGCAATCCCCTTTAGTAAATGAATTTTCCATCCTGTAAAAAAGATTCTGACTGTCTACCCTATTCATGCCTCATAATTTATATCATAATCTCATAGTCAGGCCTCCCTTCAACCTCTGGCATTCCAGAGAGAACAATCCAAGTCTATCCAACCTCTCCCTTTGGCTAATACCCCCCAATTCAGGCATCATTCTGGTAAACCTCCTCTGCACGCTTTCCAAAGTTTCCACATCCTTCCTGTAATGGGGAGACTAAAAGTGCATACAATAATCCAAATGTGGCCTAACCAAAGTCCTATAAAGCTGCTTCATTACTGCCTGGCTCTTATATCCAATGCCCGACTTATGAAAGCAAGCATACCATATGCTTTGCGTAAGAAGGAACTGCAGATGCTGGTTTAAACTGAAGATAGACACAAAAAGCTGGAGTAACCCAGCGGGACAGGCAGCATCTCTGGAGAGAAGGAATGGGTGACGCTTCAGGTCGAGACCCTTCTTCAGACTGGTCAGGGATAAAGGAAACGAGAGATATTGACGGTGATGTGGAGAGATAAAGAACAATGAATGAAAGATATGCAAAAAAGTAACGATGATAAAGGAAACAGGCGAAGGTAAGCTGTTTGTAGGGTAAAAATGAGAAGCTAGTGCGACTTGGGTGAGGAAGGGATAGAGAGATAGGGAATGCCGGGGTTACCTGAAGTGAGAGAAATCAATATTCATACCGCTGGGCTGTAGCTGCCCAAGCGAAATATGAGATGCTGTTCCTCCAATTCCTCCAAGATCCATCTATACATCAATACTGTTAAGGGTAACGCCTTGAATTGCATATTTTCCCCTTACATTTGACCTCCCAAAGTGCAACACCTCACACTTGCTTAAATTAAACTCTATCTGCCATTTCTCCATCCATTTCTGTGGCTGATCTATATCCCATTGTATACTTTGACAGCCTTCCTCACAAAGCCACAATCTTGGTATCGTAAGAAACTTACTAACCAACCCGTCTATGTTTACATCCAAATTAATTAGCACTGATCCCTGCAGAACACCACTGGTCGCATACATCCAGCCTGAATATTGTCCCTCCACCATAACCCTCAGTCTTCTATCATTAAGCCGGTTCCGAATCTATATGATCTAGTCACTATTTATCCTGTTTATCTTAATCTTCTGGATCCACCAACAATGGGAGATTTTATCAAATTCCTTACTAAAATCGCTGTAGGTAACATCCACCGCCCTACCCTCATCGATCACCTTCACCACCTCTTAACAATCCTCGATCAAATTGGTAAGACATGACCTGCCATGTGAAAAGCCACGTTGACTGTCCGTAATTAACCCATTCCCATCCAATTGAGAGTAAATCCTATCCCAAAGTACCCTTTCCAATAGCTTCCCTATCGCTAACGTGAGGCTCACTGGCCTATAATTCCCTGGATTCACTCTACTTAAATAAAGGAACAACATTAGCTACTCTCCAGTCTTCCAAGACCTCGCCCGTGGTTAAAGAAGACACAAAGATGTTCGTCAAGATTGCTTCCCAATCTTCTCACATGCCTCTCTCAATAAGCTCTCTCAAAATCCCATCAAGTCCTGAGGATTTATCCACCTTAATGTTCTTCAAGAGCCCCCACACCTCCTCCTTAATCTCAAATTAGTATTCTCAAATTTGTATTTCCAGACTTGATGAGCTTAGAAGATGGAAGTCTGCGTTGAACTTCAAGTCATTCCAACATTTTTTGGAAATTCAGCATTTAATGCAGTTTAATTTATATTCATATTTTTGCACCTACCAGTAGAATCAAAATTGATGATATATGAGAACTCTTGCCCTAACTTCTCATCGCTAGCAAAAGCACAAACACATGCATAGAAGTGGATGCAATGTTTTGGTGTCTCCTCTTTGTTGCTGCTCGATTTGCTGGCTTTGAAGGCCTGGCATGAACAGTAGAACTTGTGCTCCATAACACCTTTAGTCCTAGTTTTCTCATGGAAGGAAACGTGCAGAAATCCTAAACTGTGCTTCGGGCTAGCTTTGCACTTCACCACCATGATAGTTTTAGTGATCCTCTGCACCAGGGGCCCACTCGATTCAGTCGCCAAGGTCCAGATAGCCTGCTTTGTTTCAGTGGTCACTTGAAGAGAGTTCAGCACAGAGCTCTTAAGCGTATGTGGTGTGGCTTCCATATGACACTCCATGGCAAGCTTAATATGCTGACATTGATTCTCAGCACCTCCTTGAGAAGATACTTTGAAACACGTGGGGACCAAGCATCGGCCTGTTATATGGGTAATAATGGTTCCATCTACTGTCTGAATTGCTTCAGTTGTGCCTAGTTCCACAAAGCCTCTGTAGTCAGGTCCTCGATCTCGAAGTCTCACTGAGTACACCTGCGAAGACGATCCGGTGACAATGCGGACAGCATCGACGCTGGGTTGTTGCTTTCGAACTCCATCCCTGAAGACAGCACCACAACTTTTGTTCTTGCAGCTCAAACCACGAGTACCATTGAATGTGCCACACTTTGGGCACTTCTTAATTCCCCGTAGTGTAGGTTTGCCCAAATCAGCCAAAAAAGCTGGAGTTTTCATCTTGTCTGGGTGTTGTTCCATTTTTCTTATCAGATTAAAACCCTACAAGAGAACAGAGATTAAACTTGGCAAAGAAAACAAAGTAAGGCCTTAAAATAATTATACTGAGGCACACACATAAATTGGAAAACTGGCCTCCATCAACAATAAGAATTACAATGATGAGGGAGCTACCAGATACCAGGACAAGCTGGTAACAGTTTAAAAAGAGAACATGTTGCTATTAAGTAGGAGGATGGTGATGCAAGAGGTCACACAATACATTACAGCTCGTGTAGTTTCAAGCCAGTATGTATATGATACAATAGAATCGTATGGATATCACAAGGAAGATATCACAAGGCGGCACGGTAGCGCAGCGGTAGAGTTGCTGCTTTACAGCGAATGCAGCGCCGGAGACACAGGTTCGATCCTGACTACGGGTGCTGCACTGTAAGGAGTTTGTACGTTCTCCCCGTGACCTGCGTGGGTTTTCTCCGAGATCTTCGGTTTCCTCCCACACTCCAAAGACGTACAGGTATGTAGGTTAATTGGCTGGGTAAATGTAAAAATTGTCCCTAGTGGGTGTAGGATAGTGTTAATGTACGGGGATCACTGGGCGGCACGGACTTGGAGGGCCAAAAAGGCCTGTTTCCGGCTGTAGATATATGATATGATATGATATGAAGATGTGCAAAGGAGGAGTGCAAAGGGGATGTTCTCAGGACTGAAAGACTACCTGAATGAAAAGATTGGATAGGCTTGTTTTTTTTTCTATGGGGCAGATGAGGGGAAAGGGAGACGAAATTTAGATGAATTGAATTTTGAGGGGTCTTCACAGAATAAATTGGCAGGACCTATTTCTTTTTGCATTGGCAAAAAGGAGATATTAATTTAAAGTACAATTGACAGCACCAATGAAGAGGGGAAATAAAGTCAATATTTCAGGTTAAGACATGAGAGACTTCAGATGGTAGAATTTTGAGCTGGAATGTCTGTATGGCTATAGACCAAGGCAAGATGGATGACAGTCTGACATCAACTAGGAAAAGACGTTGAAGGTCCATTAATGGCCAGCTCTGAAGTGAATACATGCACTATAGGTTAGTCAGCATCTGTGGGAGAGGGGTGTAGACTTGGTGTTTTGGCTCAATTATCTCCCATGATTGGGCAGGAGGGAGCCATTACTCTGGGATGGTGGCGCTGTTGCTCTCTCCACATGTTCACCTGGCCTGCTGAGAATCCTCAGCATTTTCTGTTTTCACATCATATTTCCAGCATCTGACATATTTGCCTTTTGCATGAATTCACTCCAGCACTTTGTGTCCGTCTGCTTTGATTTGTCATTTTCCCACCTTACATGCTCTTTGTACTAGTGTGGGAAAGAAAACTGCAGATCCTGGTTTAAATCGGAGGTAGACACAAAATGCTGGAGTAACTCAGCAGGTCAGGCACCATCTCTGGAGAGAAGGAATCGGTGACGTTTCGGGTCGACACCATTCTTCAGACTTCTTTGTACTTTTGCTCTTTCTACTATTTCCGTGTCTCTCATCTCCCTCTCCTCGGATTCACAGTCTGAAGAAAAGTCTGGAGCTGAACAATCACCCATTCCTTCTCTCCACAGATGCTGCCTGACCCACTGAGTAACTCCAGCACTTTGTGTCTGTCTGCTTTGATCTGTCGTTTTCACACCTTCCATGCTCTTTGTACTATTTCTATATCTCTAGTCTCCCTCTCCTCTGATTCACAGTCTGAAGAAGAGCCTGGAGCCGAACCATCCCCATTCCTTCTCTCCACAGATGCTACCTGACCCACTGAGTAACTCCAGCACTTTGAGACGAGTTGTTGACGACTGCTCAGTTGATTGACCCGCCTCCGTCGGCTTCTGATTGGTCCGGAGCCCGGGCGGGGCCGGGAAAGACCGCGATTTGATTGGTGATCCCGGCTGTCAGTCAGCGGCAGGCCGCGCCCCCCGGGGGGAGGGGGAGGGGTGCGCACCCCCAGCAGAACCGGGCGTTGAAAGCGGCGACAGCATCCTTCGTGGCGGCGCCGTGTCTGTCACTCGGCGAAGGCCACGGGGGGGCGCCGTCCGCACATTCGTCTCCGCCAACATAATGACATTTAGAATAAAGTACGCGTACCTTGCTGTGGAAGTAGTTTAGCCTCCCCCCCCCCCTTTTCTTCCAGGTAAACGCCCGGTCAGAGCCGGGCTCCCCTCAGACGCGCCGCCATTTCGCCTTACAAAACCCGCTCGGCGCTGCGCTGTAACGACAGCGGCGATTGGCTGCCGTTGGTCACCTGGGCTCAGACCGCCCCCAGCCCTTCTGGGACATGTAGTTCCCAATTCCGCCCGACTCAGCCCGCCCCCAGCGCCTTCTGGGACATGTAGTCCCATAACCGTTGGGCTCAGCCCCCAACGCCTTCTGGGACATGTAGTCCCCATCTCCGTTGTGCTCAGCCCCCAACGCCTTCTGGGACATGTAGCCCCCATCTCTGTTGGATCCAGTGAAGATCCCACACCCTGGTTCTCCAACTAGTTCCACTGTCCAAAAGATAAACACTGTCCGTTATAGTAGATCTATCTTCGATGAAAACCAGCATCTGCAGTTCCAATACACTGGAATTTAGAACGATGAGACGGGATCTTATCGATATCTTATCATAATGTTTCATTTCACTACACATTTATGTGTATGTGACAAATAAACGACTATTGACATATAAGATTATTAAGGGGTTAGACACGATAGAGGCAGGAAACATGTTCCCAATGTTGGGGGCGTCCATAACCAGGGGCCACAGTTTAAGAATAAGGGGTAGGCCATTTAGAATGGAGATGAGGAAAAACTTTTTCAGTCAGAGTTGTAAATCTGTGGAATTCACTGCCTCAGAAGGCAGTGGAGGCCAAGTCTCTGAATGCATTCAAGAGAGAACTAGATAGAGCTCTTAAGGATAGCAGAGTCAGGGGGTATGCGAAGAAGGCAGGAACGGGGTACTGATTGAGAATGATCAGCCATGATCACATTGAATGGTGGTGCTGGCTCGAAGTGCCGAATGGCCTACTCCTGCACCTATTGTCCTTCATACACACTACTAGTTTTACTGTCCATAAGATTAGTCTATCTTTGGTGTAAACCAGCAACTGCAGTTCCTTCCTACACACTGCTAGTTTTTCTGTCCATAAGACACTGTCCATAAGATTAGTCTATCTTTGGTGTAAACAGGCAACTTCACCATCCTCCTGATTAATTTTACTGTTTATATGCCTCGTTGTTAGCTTCCCTATAGCCAACAATGAACCATTCTACAATTCCTTGATTGTCTGCTTTGATCTGTCGTTTTCACACCTTACCCGTCCATATTTCTAGTTTCACTCTCCCCTGACTGACTGAAGAAGGGTCTCGACCCGAAACATCACCCATTCTTTCTCTCCAGAAATGCTGCCTGTCCCGTTGAGTTACTCCAGCATTTTGTGTCTATCTTCAGCCAGCATGTGGAGTTCCTCCCTACACTAGTGAAGGCTTTATACTAGCACTACATCTCCCAGAATGCTTTCTTTCAAGATAAGTCCCAAGTTCAATTGCCAATTATGTCTGCGGCTGAAGTTAAATGTCATGAAATGACATTGTAATCTTAATAGGAAAATATTTAATACATGTTTGCATGCTTTATTTTAAAATGTGCTTTAACTCTGAGAGGGAGCTTCATTTTATTTTATTCAAATGAAAAACAACTCCAATAACATGTGAAAGGAGACTAAAGATGTTTAAATAGTGAGGGGGGAAAAGCCCTGGTGGAAATAGACAATAGGTGCAGGAGTAGGCCATTCGGCCCTTCGAGCCAGCACCACCATTCAATGTGATCATGGTTGATCATTCTCAATCAGTACCCCGTTCCTGCCTTCTCCCCATACCCCCTAACTCCGCTATCCTTAAGAGCTCTATCTAGCTCTCTCTTGAAAGCATTCAGAGAACTGGCCTCCACTGCCTTCTGAGGCAGAGAATTCCACAGATTTACAACTCTCTGACTGAAAAAGATTTTCCTCATTTCTGTTCTAAATGGCCTATCCCTTATTCTTAAACTGTGGCCCCTGGTTCTGGACTCCCCCAACATTGGGAACATGTTTCCTCCTCCAACCCCTTAATAATCTTATGTTTCAATAAGATCCCCTCTCATCCATGTAAATTCCAGTGTATATAAGCCTAGTCGCTCCAGTCTTTCAACATACGACAGTCCCGCCATTCCGGGAATTAACCTAGTAAACCTACGTTGCACGCCCTCAATAGCAAGAATATCCTTCCTCAAATTTGGAGACCAAAACTACACACAGTACTCCAGGTGCGGTCTCACTAGGGGCCTGTACAACTGTAGGACCTCTTTGCTCCTATACTCAACTCTTGTTATGAAGGCCAACATTCCATTGGCTTTCTTCACTGCCTGCTGTACCTGCATGCTTCCTTTCAGTGACTGATGCAATAGGACACCCAGATCTCGTTGTAAGTCCCCTTTTCCTAACTTGACATCGTTCAGATAATAATCTGCCTTCCTATTTTTACCACCAAAGTGGATAACCTCACACTTATCCACATTAAACTGCATCTGCCATGCATCCGCCCACTCACACAGCCTGTCCAAGTCACCCTGCAACCTCATAGCATCTTCCTCTCAGTTCACACTGCTCCCCAGCTTTGTGTCATCTGCAAATTTGCTAATGTTACTTTTAATCCCTTCATCCAAGTCATTAATGTATATTGTAAATATCTGCGGTCCCAGCACCGAGCCTTGCGGTACCCCACTAGTCACTCCACTCTTTGCTTTCTGTACACACGAGTCAGGCAGCAGCCGTGGTGGAAAATGGACAGTGTGAAGAAGGGTCCCAACCCGAAGCATGGCCTTTTGTTTTCCTCCACAGATGTTGCCTGACTTGCTAAGTTCCTTCAGCATGTTATCTTTTGCATAACATTTAAGAGTAATAAGAGGCAGTGGATACAGGCACCTTCTGCAGTGCAGCCACTGGAACATTTTATTTTACACTCAAGTCCAAAGCCAGCGGTGATGTATGATTTAACTGGGGTCAATATGAGTGTGCCTCCAAAGTTAAGGTGGCCAAGGATGAGTGAGGATTTGCAACCATTCAACACAACTGCACATCATACAAAGGAATCCTTGTGTGCTTTTTATCTGGAAAAAAATGGACTGGAAAGGATGGCTGCTGCAGTAAGCATATCTAAAGTTTGCTGCACTTTAAAAAGATATATTTCTAGCACGACAGCCCTATTTAAAGACTGACTATCGGTATGTATGTCCTTCCACTTCAAAGATTTTAACTTTGTGTAAATTGAGCCTCACGAAAGTTAAGATAGTTTTTCAAATTACCCAGTAAAACTCTGCAGTGACATGAACATTGTTTCAGAGCTTCGAGAAACATTGCTATAATTCATTCCAATTTATGCTATATAATTCATAATACCGTAACTCTTCCATTAGTATTCCTTATTGACCCCATATGGTCAAAACTGATCCACATAGGCAAAAGGTGTGCATTTGAGAATGAGTTTGTATTAAAAAATATTGGTATCAATTGTACTCATCCATATATTTATTAATCCTTGCTATATTGAATCTGATTCAATATTGTGTGGTATAATACTGTGGATTGAGAGTAGGCTAAAGGTAACTGGAATGTCCCTGGATTGAAGGAGCTGTCTCTGTGAAAGGCACTACATTAATGCAGGCTGAAAGCAATCTCCTTTGAGTAATTACAACACAACTGTTGCTGTTGACTCGTGTGTAATGCACTTTGCTGTTATCAAGTGTCAATTTGCATTCACTTCTTATATCAAAGCCATGACCATTTTAGCTACAATCAAGTACGTTTGGATTATTAAAGATAGACATGATCAAATAGAGATCTATTGTAGCCGATAAACAGAATATGAACAGTTCAATACGATGGCCCAATGACCGTTTTATTTATTGACCATTAATAACTGCTACAGTTTTAATACCAACAAGGCCGTGCAGTTAACAAACCCAAATGCAAGTCAATTGGTCCTTCACAAACCTAGTTCATGTGATTTTTGCCTGGAATAGATATCCCCTGAGGTGAAGTTTTTATTTTAATGCTGATGCAGTTTAAACAGAAGAGAGACTTTATCCCTTTGTGGCCTGTTTAGCCTGCATTTATTCTCAACTTCGATCTGAAAACCCGTTTACCCATCTGCTGCTCACTCCACGGTGCCTGTAACTACATGTTAGTCTGTCACCCATTCCAATGATAACCAGGGAAGCTGCCAGACACAAATATTCTACAATTCTCACCACACCACACCCCTCCCAGAATACAGCATTAAATCTGCAAGAGGTGCAGACAAAAAATAAAGTCCCATCCCATGATCAGTACCACTTCTTGCACTCCTTGGCAGATGGGATCATTGCTAGTGGAGATAAATTTAGGGGGGGGGGGGGGGGGAGTGCGTGTGGGCCGAGGAAGGACCTAAAATGAGCACATGAAATTGAAAATTTTCTAACACCTTGGAAAGATCTCTGTTCGATTTGTTTCAACTGCTTCAACATTCAATGAACTTTTTAATACAGGTAAAGGCAAAAATAGTTAAAAGTTCCACATCAAAAATTTAACCAAATGAAAGCATAGGATTAACAGAAATTTGACTTTGTATTTTTCAAGTGCCAGCCCTTGTATGTTAACAAAATGAATACAGTTTCCAGCGCTTTCTAGATTAGGATTTTTAAAATAAAATGATTCAGCAGTTCTGTATGGTTAATCTGCAGTGTATCACACCACTCCAACAACAATTTACTTGAACTCCTGGGGCTGTGCCAACAAGCTTTGCATTTTGATAACTAAATGCTACATTAGAAAAAAACCTTGCAATTCCAACAGATTTTAAAAATCATTAACGCATTTAAATGTACATACAATTATTCTGGCAAAAATTTGCAAACATTTCATCTTGGGACATGTCACTGACGGCCCAGTTACTATTTTTGTCCAACCAATACACAGGCAAGTTGTTATGTGAACATATTTTAAAGAGGAAACATTTTCACATTTGATTTAATGCGGCAACCGCTTTGTATTCTACCGAAGAGGATCAGAATTACCAAATCCTGTATGTACACTGCACCAACCAGCCATGTACCAATTGATTTAATGACAAGTCAGTTGTCTCTAATTTAATGAATCAGAATGTTTACGTCAGTAGAATTGGCACAGCCTTTTTTGATCCAGAAGCCCAGGCAAACGTGACAGTCACATTAAGACGATATTGAAGAAAGCTTGAGGTTGGCAGTCTCTCAGTTTGGTGACTGCAGAAAATTTCAACTGGAAGGCCTTCCCGGACATTGTGCTGCCTGGGAGACAATAGGTGGAAAACACACATTTTCCCCCGGAAACCTAGGAAAGAGCATTTAAAAACCAATGTACAACCGATATGCAATAAAATACATTTACAGTACCTCTTATGCATATGCAGCCAATATTGCGAGCATAGTTGATCATTTACACTAGAATATACTACATTCTGAACACCCTCCGAAGAGACACGTCAAGAGATTTCATCTTTTTAAAACTACTTTTTTTTTTCTGAGGTGCTCCAAATAGTGACTTAGCCAAGAACAGACAAAACATATCAACTGTGGCAGATGGGCTTGTTGCATGGTGTGGGCATCCCTGCCCATGGAACAGAACCCACAACTACCAGGTTAAGAAGCCAGTGGTGCAATTGCCATACTGGCATATCACTGACAATATTTAAATTTTACCTCCCACCAAAACATTCCCCCCCCCCCTTCCCCTTCTCTCCCAATTTACTATTCATGTGCACAGGCTTTCATTTTGGGGGGAGATGCAGAACAAACTCCAGTAATAAAATGTAGCCTCAAGACACTGCAGCGACAACTGCCTGAACTGCAACACGCCAGTCGTCAAGCACGACAGTGAAATGATTCCAACCATCAGGCTCTTGAAATCATTAAAAACACACCAAGAGAAAACAAAAGTAGAATTGCCATGTGTTAACGGTGGAGATTGTGAATATTTTAATCACATGCAAATTGCATATTTTGGAGGGGGGGGGGGGTGGGAGAACAGGTAACAACCACATTTCTGAGTGCATCAGGATTTTCCTCGTCCTGGTACCCTGTGCACCAGCCACCTTCAATCAAACACAACTTGGCAGAAATGCTGCTAGTTTTGTTTTGTCACTGGCTGCAATATAAAAAAATATGAACGTGTTTTAATTTAAAAATGGAAACTCGTATTCAGATTTTGGAAGTGAGCCAATATGCTCGCCTTCACATCTGGAAATTTCAGTTTTAACCAACTCCTGAGGAAAATGCCATGCAGTGTCAAGTGTAACACTATGGTTATTTGCATTGTTGAGATCAGGGAACAATGTTCCCAGAAGATGAATGTTTCAGAGATATTAGAGCACCCCAAATCCAAGGCAATACCCAGAAGTGCTTTCGCTATCACATCACTATGTTTTGTACTTAGTTTCTTTAATCAAATTATTAAAACACTACTTCAAAATAACCAAAAGAACTCAGAAATAATAATCTTACTATAGTATTTCATTGCTTTAAACTATGCTGTGTACATGCTGAGAGCTCAAGGGACTCTACAATTTTTCATGTTCTGATGGATCATAATATCTTTGAACACCTCCTACATTTACAAAGTATGGCCTTGTACAATAAAAATGTGGAAAACATAGGATTTTTTAATTTTACCGTTTTGAAATCAAATTTGTGGAATGCAAAACTAAACTGCCCAGTGTCTGTATAGAAACACAGCATCTAATATTGTGCAATTTGTCTGCCTCATTTTATAAAAGCGGCAGCATTACTTAGAAATCCCTGCTTTTATGTATTCTCTCTAATGGCCATAGGAAATAGATTGTGATTTTTTTAAACACTTCAAAGAAAATTGGACACAAAATTGGCAGACATCCAGCATCTATAGACAGAAGCTTGGATGAGGCAGATTTCCATGATTTCTAAAAATGAATTACTTTCCTTTTAAAATAAATACAATGCAGTTGACATCTTTCATTGATCTGGCTTGGAAAAAAAATAATTAAGTAAACAAAGGCTTGACGTGTCCGCTGTGGCAGGAAACCACTGGCTATAGGTAGGAAGAGAGAGTCCTTTCTGCTCACTGGGTTTGGTAGCCTGCCATGCCAAATCCTGCTTGGTTGGTTATCACACTGGGACTTTGACCTTGTGGAGGCTGGACTCCGTAGTTAGCACCCATCCATGCAGCAGTGGACGGTGTCTGACTGCAAGACAAAAGGTGGAGACAAAGCACTGGAGTGAGGTAGCATTAAATAACCAGAGTTACACATTAAATAGAACCAAAACAGGACCACCAGCTCATCCAAAACTCAGTGCTAAGATAATGACATAGCTTGGATAAACTTTGGATACATTACAATCTTTTCTCATCCAAGACATTTTAATTAGTGAACAGCTGAGACCCCAATACAGACCTTATCCACAAAAAAACCTCAAACAGAATGGCAAATGGCTCATTCTGTTCATAGTTTTATGACAAAAATATTCTGATCTGTTTATTCTTTAGATTTCCCACCACACAATGCACGTAGCCAGTGTTCTAAAGGTCACCTTTGGCAAGCAGAAAAGTAGACTCCATAAAAAGACTGGGGCTCAGACAGATACCATTCTGTCATGCAGTAAACTGACGTTCCATCACCAAGTTAACGATCCTTTTTCTCAACAGGTAAACCGATTCCCACAAACCCTTCAATACAACTTGATCTGGCACATAATAATGGCACATTATCTCCAGAGATGCTGCCTGTCCCACTGAGTTACTCCAGCATTTTGTGTCTACCTGGCACACAATAATCTATTTCAACACAGAAGAAATAAAAAATGTTCTCTTACTCCATTCTGAATCCTTGTTGATTCCAGGTTTGCCCATAAACTCCATAAGGTGGCATTTGCCAGCCATTAGGCATATACTGCCCAAACTGTTGGGTGTTTCCATACCACTGGCCAAACTGGCTCCAAGGTTGAGGATAACCCATTTGATTTTGCTAAAACAAAGGCAAATAAAAGAGAGGAAGGGGTTGAGAAACATAGCAAGAATGTTTTTTTTGTCAAAACGTTCCAAAAACTACATTGTGTGTTTATAATACATTTTCTGGAACGTGCATTAGATTACACCACATTGCCAGATTTACCTTGACCAGTACACATTAACAACTTTTCAATTTTTTAATCCCCCCCCCCCAATATTATACATAATTTTAGTGAGCACTGCTTCTGTTCAAGTCAGTTCAGACTGTATCCCATCATATGCCACTGAACCAGACTTGGATAGCACAAGATGCTGTATGTCATGGATACAAAAAGGATGTTTATACTGAATAAACTTTATTACAGTAATTATGTACTTAATTTCTGTGTCTCCCTACCCGTACTTTTTCCTCCCATGATCTATTTCCAACACTCTTTTTGACATTTTCACCCCGCTCAGTTGAAACTCAAGTCTGTTTCAAGCAATTCAAGGCTGAAAAATTTGAACAATTAACTATTTGCCTCCGCCAGAATCACCCTTCTCACTGATCCATTCACATCTAAACGATGTTTTATCCAGCAATCTTCCACTAGTCAAAGTTAGAGTTAATGAACAAGATTATAATGCATTTTTAACCTGGTTTTACTGCTGTCATCCAAATTAGAAATATCCAAACTGATATGATTAGAGATTGTTTTCGGAAAAAATATTCAATGTCAGAGAGAAAAAGAATGATCTGAACTCACTTGTTGGAACTGTCCCATGCCATCGGGTGTTTCTTTGCCCCAGTAACATTTGACAATGTGCCCTTCTATGGTAGTTCCATTGACTGAGACGATCGCATGTGCAGCACTTTCATGTGATGAAAAACTAATGAAAGTAGAAACACCTTATATATCGACTTTCCATCTTCCAAGCGGCAGCTATTACAATTCAGATTTTTTTAGATTTTAGATTTAGAGATACAGCGCAGAAATAGGCCCTTCGGCCCACCCGGTCTGCGCCGCCCAGCGATCCCCGCACAATAACACTATCCTACACCCACTAAGGACAATTTTTACATTTGCCCAGCCAATTAACCTACATATCTGTACGTCTTTGGAGTGTGGGAGGAAACCGACAATCTCGGAGAAAACCCACGCAGGTCTCGGGGAGAACGTAAACTCTGTACAGACGGCGCCCGTAGTCAGGATCGAACCTGAGTCTCCAGCGCTGCATTCGCTGTAAGGCAGCAACTCTACCGCTGTGCCACCGTGCCGCACGTTTTACTCAGAGGACAAATGGAGCCAGCTGAATGCTGATGGGAATCAGTCTTTGGAACAGATTATAAATCTAACATTTATTTTCTCTGTGTAACAAATCAATGCTGAAAGGCAGTCCACTTAATTTCAAGTAGGAAAGAACTGCAGATGCTGGTTTAAATCGAAGGTAGACACAAAATGTAAATTGAGAAATTCCTTCTCTCCCGAGATGCTGCCTGTCCCACTGAGTTACTCCAGTATTTTGTGTCTACCTTCCACTTAATTTTAAAATGTAAATCCACACAGTCCACATGTATGAATTGTTAAATTAACTTAAGTCTGCCATTGCTGGTCATAAAATGTAGACAAATCACTTGCTAAAACGACAATAAATTTGAAAGTCCTCGAGCAGTATGAAAATCTTGATTTAAAACTTTCCACTTGATTTCCAGCGGACCGTCATATTTATCAATTATAATTTGTATAATTTTAATGTATTAAATGTTTCAATTAATCACTAATGAGATTAGTAAGTGTCTTGCAAATGTGGGATCAGCATTGTTTAAACTGCATTTGCTACAGGGGTTTTGGATCGTTACTGCACTTGTGTCAATAGTATAGTGGACAATGGAGGACCAGGTATGGGGGGACCACCATGAGGGGGGAGAACAAAGGAGCTGCCTCCAAAAGAAGTACTTTGTAACTTTGTCAGTGCCATATGTGGCAACTATTTGCGTACATTGGGTATGCTGGCAAAGAATTTCACTGTGCCTTGTCACGTATGACAATAAAGTATTCCATTCCATATTCAAGCAGAGCACCATGGCAAAGAAAAATGTTTCTCATTTGAAAATAATTCTAGTTACGAGCCAAATATTAAATTGGATAATTATGCACCATAAACATCCCTGCTAAAGCATTAGTTGCCATATTCATATTTAATTTACATGTTATTCACAAAGTGCTGGAGTAACTCAGCAGGTCGGGCAGCATCTCGGGAGAGAAGGAATGGGTGACGTTTCGGGTCGAGACCCTTCTTCAGACTGATCAGTCTGAAGAAGGGTCTCGACCCGAAACGTCACCCATTCCTTCTCTCCCGAGATGCTGCCCGACCTGCTGAGTTACTCCAGCACTTTGTGAATAAATACCATCGATTTGTACCAGCATCTGCAGTTATTTTCTTATATATAATTTACATGTTGGTTTATTAAATTTTATGCACTGGGCTTAAGATTGTAAATTAAACAATCAAATTTCTTACGGGTCCCAACCCAAAATGTCACGTATCCATGTGGTCCAGGAATGCTGCCTGACCCTCTAAGTTACTCCAGCACTGTCCTTTTTTGTAAGCCATCACTTGCAGCTCTTTTGTTTCCACAATCCAATTTTCTCACTCTTCGAGTTCTGATAAAGGGTCATCGACAGTGCTGTTTGTCTCCAAATATGTAGCGTGATCTGATGAATATTTCGAGCAGTTTGTTCTTAATTGTGAATATTCAAGGCCTGCACATACCGTACAAATGAATATCCTTTCTCAGGAAACACTCTGATTTCCATGATTTGTCCAAAGGGCGAAAATGTCTGGCGCATGAGTTGCTCTAAAATAGAAAAATATTTTGAAGCAAGGTTTGAGAGATATCTTCAACATCCACGATTTACTGGATATTCTATGCATTAGAAATGCTTACCACGCCAACCAGAATACAGGCTATCTTAAATTATGCTGCTTTTGTAGGTTTATAGAAAGTAGTTTATATACATACATTGCTATTTATGCAATTTGTTAAAACAGAATAGTCACAGTGCTCCATTTGGATTCAATGTTGAATATGGAAATTTATTCAAGGAAGATTGGATATTTATTACATGAGCGGATTGCAAATTCAAATGTTACTGTCAAACTACTGTCTACAGCTGTCATAAAAAAAGAAACAGTTGACAGACTGAGTAACTATTGAACGTTTTTAAAGGGGGCCACTACGAATTCCCATACCGATCTCCGTCCTGGGCCTCCTCCACTGCCAGGGTGAGGACACACACAAACTGGAAGAACAGCATCTCGTATTCTGTTTAGGTAGCTTACAATCCAATGGTATGAATATTGAATTCTTAACTTTCAAAGTAAACCCTCCCTCCTCGCCTTTCTTTCCAATGCCCCCATCACCCAGTTCCTTTCCCCTCTTCCATCTCCACCTTCTGCTATCTCCCACTCTTCCCTTGCCTGGATCCCCTATATTCTCTACCTCCACACTCTGCAGCATGTCCCTGTAATCATAACTATTCCACATCCATTTATATCTGATTGTGCAGTCAATTCATGTAGCTCACTGTGACGATTTGTACGATTTTTCACACAATGCCTTCAAGTTTGCCCGATTGATCATCTTAGCAATACTTGATGGTATGACTCGATGTGTCTCTCCCCTATCGCTCGATACTCTGCCCCTGCCTTACAGATTCCTGCCTTTTGTATGCATGTATTCCAGATATTAGGTATTACCCGTCAGTCCAACGGCGATGCCACCACAATAAACAGTGCAGTTGCTGGGACTGGATTGATTGACAACTTCTTCATAGGACAGCTGTTTGGTATTTGCTGTAAAAGGGAAACTTGCATGTTAAAATAAATGTCAGTCACAGCCACCAAGACATGTTTTCATCCATTTCTCCAATTATCACAAAATAAGTCTTCAAAACGACAATTTTAATTTCACATGTTTTGTCATGACGTTTTACAATTCAAGAACTGTTTTGAACAAAACTCCACAGCTTCCCAGATACCAACTGAGTGAAGCTGCTCATCAGGCCCATCATACTATTTGATATTTTTGAACAGATTTCATTACAAAGTATATTTATGCTGTTAAAACACGTGAAATTCTATATCTCAATAAACTGCTTTCTTCACTTACGTTCTGATGTAGTCTTTGGTGCCGGAGGCTTGCGAGTTGCCCAATTTGTTCGGATCTGCCTTCCTCCAAGCCACTGCCCACCCATCTGCTGAATGGCATTCTCAGCATCCTGACATAAAATGGAAACAAGCCCTCAGAAATGGATGAAACAATCAAAGTACAGTATTTACCAACAAAAATGAAGAAAGGTGATGTTTTTTTTAGCATTGGGCATCAGCAAACATTTCCAGTAAATATGACGAGGGTCTGCCCCTACAGTTCCTTCATGTCCTTGCACTGTGTAGCAATGCTCATCCAAAACAGACCCATTTGCCCAATACATGTCTCGTTCAATGGACATCACAAGCTCATAAGTGATAGTAGAATTACACCATTTGGCCCATCGAGGCTACTCCCCCATTCAATCATGGCTGATTTATCTCTCCCTCCTAACACCATTCTCCTGCCTTCTCCCCATAACCTCTGACAAGTGTACTAATCGAAAAATCATCAGTCCTTTCTTCATTTAGGAAATTATTCTTTCACTACTTTGATTACACAATACGCGCACATTGGAAGGAACACAAAATATAAAACAGTTAGGGTGACATTGAGAGGCGAAAACTGCAATAGATATGGCAGAACCATCAGTGTTGTCCAAAAATATTAAAAGGTCTGCCAAAGGAGGCCAAACATGCAAAGTCTTTACAACAGTTATGAGCTATCCAGGTTTGGTTTTTTTCTTAGTCGTGGAATTTGTGAAAGCATTAATCAGCTGACAAATTAACTACTTTCATAACAGCAGAATTGTACCAAATATAAATGTTCTCTTACCCACTTATTATAGAAGGATACAAAACCATACCCTTTGGATTTTCCTGTCGCCAAATCTTTGACCACTCTAGCATCACTGAAAATATAAATAAGGCATAATAAACAAATACATTTCTTGCTGGAATAAGTTTACTGTAGAGAATAAAAGACAGGAACCACACACACAATGCTTGTCAAGACATCACATCTCACCTTTGATAAAGGGACCACTTAATGCAAGACACCATATTCTACAAAGCACTTTCCTTCCTCTCCATTATAAAATGTACTACATCTTCAACTGCTAGTTTACTATATCTTGATCTGCTAATTCAGTTACAACAGCATTGTTAACTATAACGTGGTAAACATGCAAACTGTGACTGCGCTGGCTAACATACTTACAGGCGTTTTTTTTGTTTTTAAAGCTATTCAAATAGTTTGTAAGTTCATTCATTGTAAAAAAAAAGCTAACTGCCTGCTCGGCATGGTCAAAGCAGCCATTCCTAGTTGAATAAGTCACCAGGCCAAATCAAAGAAAAAAAGTTTAGATTGAACAATGAATTGAATGGCTTTCCTTAACCATGCACAATACAAAGTACTTGTTGCCAACAAGTTTTCTACCTATTCTTAAAAATACAGTATATGAAATAGAAAAAAAACTAGAAAAATAAAAAATAGGAATTAAAAGGCATACATCGCCTGTTAACAATTCTTTTAGTTTCTCGGTAGGGTGAATTCGTTACCCCCTTTTTGGACTGTGGGCAGCTGTAAATTTTGAGAAATTGAGATTTTCAGAAACGGTTGCAAAATTCAGAGAAAACTAATAAGATACTGTATTTCCAAAATTGTTAACAGAACTACGCAGACTAGAATAAATATATGAAAAGTGCATTATATACAGACAGGATCAGATCGCTAAAGAATCGATCATGAACTATTTTAAGTAAAATTGAGAAAAAAAAACAAAGTCAATTATCTGTTTACAAAGACAAAAGGAAATAAGAAAACTACAACTGAGTGAACGGTTATCCACTGTGACAGTCCCTTGTGTTAGCCATAGAAATCCTGTCCATTCTTCAGAAATATTCTGTAAAATAACCAGAGCCCTATTATTTGAAATAGATTAAGAACCCATCTATGGTGTATCTTCTTTTGCCCCAATTATTGGTAATTATGTGAATGTCCAGGTAAAATGTTTCTCAGGTGATTTGTTAACTCAAATAATTTTATAAATATGCTTTTCAAAAAAATCTATTGCTAGTATGAATAAATTGCTTTTTTTACCTTCAGTTGTGAATGCTTTGGGAACATCTATGACATGCTTCTGTATAAAATGCATTTGGAGTCCATGTTTAACGTGAGATTACCATGCAACCGCACGTGAAAATACCAACTCTGTGTGGATCAAGAGTAGAGGACACAAACTGCCTGTGAGGAGGTTTTGTTTAATCTTGTACGAGTACTGCTCCATCACTTTAAATCTAATATCTGGCTTGATTTTGTTGGCCCACATAGACTGGATTTTACCGTACATCCAAAGTAGCCTCAATACTATCATTAGCACCAATATTTTATTTAAGAAAAATGAAGCTGTGAAGTAATGACCAAGTTGTGTTTAAAGTAATCCGTTTTTAAACTATGGTTTAACTTGGGAAAACAATGAAATTTCATATTAAAATTAATTCCAGGTTCTAATGCCACACAGCCCCCATGCCAAAGAGATGCATGGTTGGTCGACTCCCAGCTGCACAGCGTCACTCAACCCATCTCAATTAAAGGCATTTTCCAGTGGCACAGGGTTTTTTTCCCATTCAAACCTTCTCACTTCAGCATATCACCACCAACCATCTTTCTAAGCTCAGTTTAGAAACTTACCACTGTTGTTTATTTGATGACAGAATCCCTACATGGAGGTGCCAAATCCACTTTCCCACCCATAAAACTACTTTGCAACAGTTACTGACTTGTGTTAATTTGCTGGCTTTACAAATCACCATTATTTTATATCATAGCCCCTTTGTTTTGTCGTTATCGGTGGTGCAGGAGCGTAGTTTTTGTCTATAACCCATCTTAACAATATAACCTGCTTGATAACTTTTATCTATCAACATCAAGAGCTGATGCCTTCAATGCCTTCAAGAAGCTAAAAATAACCAACGACAACATTAGCAACAGTACTTTTTGCTACTACCTGACCACATCCATGTAGGCCAACAAATAACACCTTCAAGCTCAAATGGATGAATGTTTGACATTATAAAACTCAGATTGAAGCCAAGACTGTAATGCTGCACTAGATGTTAATATAGTATTAAAAAATAATCAATAACCTGTACCTTCTACATGGAACAGACGGGCAGCATTCTGCAAACACACTGAAGTGAAGGACAACGAGAGGAATGCATTAAAATTCCTAGAGCCCTTTGAGTATTGGAAGGTTATTTCAACCATCAAATTACACACCCTTCGCGAGAACACCTTCAAAACATTCAATACAAACATACAGATTATTTTTCCACTTCAATGCAGAAATGCTTCTGCAGTCTTCCAAAGGAAAGAAGAGTTAGTTTAATATTTGAAGTTAAGGTAAGTTATGTGAGAAAGCTAAATGATCCCCTCTCAAAACAAATCTGGAAAAGATGCCAATTTATTTTGTGCCTTGCACAACATGCTTTGCTTCACTACTTAGAACATTTAAGACATTCTATTATTTGAGTACACTGAACACAGAAGATTGCAAAGTTCTGCAGTGAAGATAGTCTCCACATTGTGTAGTACCAATTATACACAATCAAAAGGTGACATACCCCATGGAGATTTAAGTACCAAACATCTCTTAAATGTCTGGATCACTGCAACTCAACAAAATGCCAATGACCCAGCCACAGCTGCGATATTTTACAATCACAAAACCTAAACCAAATAATTAAATAGAAGTGGTTTCAATGGTGGGTGAATGCTATCATTGAGATAAATACACTTCCAATTACATGAAGTGGGGTAGGATATCATGATATTTGAACCCAGTTATGTTTTTAAAAAAATGATCACACAGGATTTTCTTTAAGCTTGAAACTCCTGTATGATGAATTTGAAATAAACCCAGAGACACAAAACAGTACAAAAAAATGTAAACATTACACTTTTAAGTTAAAGAATGTACATAAGAGCCTGCCTTTCCAAAACACAACACTGGCTTATAATGCTGACAACTGTTTGAAGGTTCTGTAAGAAAGCTCGGACTTGCAAAAGCTGAAGATCAACAGCACATTTATCAAATACCATTCCCTCTATCCAAGGAAAGAGTTTGGAGAATTAATATAGCGAAGGGCGTGAATCCATGCCCAAGCTATTGCTCACACTTGGCACGTACCAGAGGGGCACTGGGAACTAGATATCCACTCAGACACAATCGCCTCATTGTGCAGATGGAAAAGGCTCTTCAAGGATCCTTTGAAGAGGGATGTGAAGATGTGCTATTCTCTTCCTGAAGGAAAACGTGATGACTATAACATTCACTCTGTCATATTTTCCTCCCGCCGAAAAGTAGATATTTGTGTCCTATCAAACATCGAGTCTGTGCCATATTTGGAATACCTTTCTTTGTGTTCTCTGCAAACAATTCTGTTTTGTTCTTCAGATGTACAACAGTGATGATGGGTGTCCTGAAGAGGCCATCCACAGGCTTCAGTAACCTCACTAAGTGGCACTAAATTGTGGTAACTCAAATTTCACTGTATCTTAATTGGTACATGTGATAAAAACTGACCTTGAAACCTATACCTGTCAGCAAGCCATTACCGGCCACCCCCATTAGCTTCAGGTTGGTGCAGTCTGCGGGTCAACAAAGCAAGCAAAAAGGAGGAAACATCCACTTCACACCTTCGACATTCAGCTAGAACCCAGGCAATTTCCCTTTGCTAGAAGGGTGACTAGGGGGAGACCAGGTCTCCTTAAGTATCAGCACAGGAATCTGTACAATACCACAGGAATTGAGTGAAGTCTTAAATTAATATTCGCCCGGATTTACTGTGCAGATGGATGTGGAAGATGCTGAGTTCAGGGAGAGAACAGCGATATCTTGGAGCCTGTCAATGTCACGCAGGTGGTGTTGGAGGTAGTGAAGGCGTAAATATGGATACATTTTCGACTATCCTAAAATAATATGGTAGGCAGATTGGGGGCCCTAATAGAGATTTTTGGAACTTCATTAATCACAAGTGAAGTACTGGATAGGGGAGGTGACTGGAAGGGCAGCACATGGCAGTAGAGTTGATGTCTTGCAGCGCCAGAGACCTGGGTTCGAACCTGACTATGGGTGCTGTCTGTACGGAGTTTGTACGTTCTCCCTGTGACTGCATGGGTTTTCTCCAGGTACTCTGGTTTCCTCCCACATCCAAAAGATGTGCAGGTTTGTAGTTTAATTGGCCAATGTAAATTATCCCTGGTGTGTGTAGGATAGAAGTAGTGTATAGTAGATCGCTGGTAGGCGCGGACTCGGTGGGATGAAGTGCCTGTTTCCATGCTGTATCTCTAAACTAAACACATGGGATCCAGGGTGAGGCATTAGCTCAGGTACCTGAATGAGCAAGGCACAGAACTATATGAAATACCTTACATTAGCTGACCTTATTGCCCCAATACCAGGATCAGCCT
This sequence comes from Rhinoraja longicauda, assembly GCF_053455715.1. Taxonomy (NCBI): domain Eukaryota; kingdom Metazoa; phylum Chordata; class Chondrichthyes; order Rajiformes; family Arhynchobatidae; genus Rhinoraja; species Rhinoraja longicauda. The sequence continues at coordinate 18,170,564 of NC_135988.1, forward strand.
GCACTACTAAAATCTATCTGCCTACGGATTCCACATCACATTTAGACCACAGGTTTCTGAGGAGGAGTGAAGCAGATAACGCCAATTTTATCTCCATCATTACTGAGACTTCTATATGGTGGCGTTAGATCAGAAAATATCAATCACCATGGATGGAAAGCAAGTACTACCTAAGCAAAACCTTTGTCATTTGAATTATACTGCCTCGAACGTGACAATGTTCTCACTGCACCAAGTCTAGGTTAATTTATTATATTTTCATTGCTAAAGCGTTCATTCATATAGACAAGCACATAAAATTGAACATTGGGTGTCAATGTTTCTCATAGAAAATGATATTCTAACCTGTCACAAGCTATTACCAAGGCAGTTAAATAGCTTACGAAAAATTGCCAAGAAACACAGAAATTGAGTTGTGACGCATGTTGAGTATAAATGGAAGTGAACTATTTGTACTTACCCGAACAGAAAACTTGAAAACAAAAAGCTTAGAAGAATATAGCAAAGTAACAGGTACAGAATTACATTAAACAAGAAAAATGTTACTTAAAGGGAAACAAATAAATAGAACAAACCCGTAAAAGAATTAAATGTCAATAGTTCTGTTCAAAACTTAAGACTTTCCATATAAACAAAATTTACTATGGTAGGCGGTATTTCCCCAAGATAAAAACAGTCTTTTTATGGTAGAGATTTCTTAAACCAGTGATCATTTGAAATGTATTTTCTAACTTATGATGAGAGCTAGAGAAATCACTTCATGTTGACTTAACTACAAGTTATCAAAGGCAGCTGTGTTACCAAGCCACAAACTGTTCCCAGCAGGTACCCATGACTTTGAAGAATACTCAGACAAAGGTTCTTTTCATTTTAATGCTTAATTAATTATAATTTTAAAAAGCCACCTTGATTGGTAAATTTAGTTGGCTCCTCGATAGAAAAGAAACATACTGGTCTGATTGCAGGTAGAACTCACATCTTTCAGAAATTCCAAGATTTTCCAACACATTTTATAGCTAATAAAATACTTCTTGAAGGTAGACACAAAATGCTGGAGTAACTCAGCGGGACAGGCAGCATCTCTGGAGAGAAGGAATGGGCATACTTTTTGATCTTTATTGTAATGTAATAAAACACAGTAGTCAATTTGCTTATTGTAATGTCGCTCAAAACAGCACATAAATAAATGACCAGATCATCTATTTTAGTGATGTTGTTTCAATAATAAGTATTATCTAGAAAACCAAGAGACTCTCCAAGTTTCTTTAAAAGAAAACCACAGAATCTTTTCTAAACATCTGAAAGGACAGGGAACTATGAAAGTTGTGTTAAATGGATCAGAACATATCACCATTTAAAATGTGATTGATAATACCAGAATGGAACTTTCATCACCTGGTGGACTCATAATGCAACTCCAGAAATGGGGAATTACATCAAACACAGATCTTGGATTTTCAATTTAACATTCCAAAACATTCTAACACATTTAACTATCTAGTACTTTCATAAATAGAAATGTACGATCTCTTCAAGAAGTAAATCCACGTACCAGAAGCCCTGGCCATTTGATTATTTTTTACATAACCAAATGTCCAACTTTGAATCAAGTCATGTGGTGAGTGTAAAATCCAGTGAATTGCATTGATTGCCAAATTCCAAAGTTATGTACAGTACGCACTGATCAAAGAATCTAAAAGCACAGAAATGTTTTAATTTTTACAAAACAAAAATATCCAAGGTGAACGTTCCCTTTTGTCCTGAAATAGACAAAATTACAAATATTACAGTTTAAGAAAAAATGGTCTTTGAAATTAAATTTCCTCTTCTCCGCACATCTTACAGTAGTGACCTCTGTCGTTCTCCTTTCCTGTGACAAATATAACCCAGTAAAACAGCTGATAAATGATTCTTCAGGCATTTTGCTTGTTACCTAAAGTGATCCTGCATGTTTTTGCAAAATAAATAATAGCCCAAAATCTTTTTACTTCCCTGAGGAACAGGATAACTTATAACCAAAATCAACAACTCATTACAGGGTGCTGGCCTATGGTATCCTAGCAGTCCTGGCCTTTGAAGTTAGTCAAAGTTTAAAATGTTGAAATCTTATCAAGCAACTTGAAACTCCCCAATAAAAAGGAAAATAAAATTTTAAGAAATTGAAATCGATTACTCCAGATGTCAGAATATTTTTAACAACTTTAATTTAAAAAAGAATCAAGCTGCTATTCAACAGGTAACCATCAGTACAAAACTCTGCACAAAACATCAAAAAGCAAAGATTTTAAATCTTTCAGTATATGTAAAATTACCATTATGGTAAAAAGGGACCACAAACCTTTGAAAGTGTTAAAGTTTCTGTGTCCCTCTGTTTACTTTGGAACAAACTATGCAACTCAGATTCAGTAATGAACAGCTGGTGATACCTGATGCAAAGAGCAATCATTTAAGCCACTGTTTCTTCAAGTCAGACATCTTAACTTACTTCATTTATTTAAACCAGTCTGGTTTACCCAAATTCTCAGAACTAATTCACATAAACAGTCACAAAATAAATATTAGAAATCACTCCACCAAACTGAAAGCGAGAGAAAATTAACTCTGTTGCATTTAAATAGGAAGAAGTTTACAGATCCTGCTTTACAGAACTATTTACAGTATGAACACCTCTTTCATGTAGGTGGCAAAGCCTGCAATATCCTCACGTTCCACTTGCAAGTGGATGCTTGTATTCCACATTATTTCAAAGCCATCTGATGATAGCTTATATACACTGAATTTTCACATTAGCAACTCTGATAGCAATAACATGTAACAAAGTTAAGGGGATAAGGTAGATCTCTATAATATTTTTTTTAAACTCAAGCCTGCTGCTTTAAGTCCCAGTTTAAAAAAAAAAAAATTTCACTACAAAACAGCAATCAACGTAGCGTGCACATGTTTAAATATGAAATACTGCATAAAGATGTCTTTTAAAATGAAGAAACCAATTACCTGCACAAAACTACATTTTGCTGCTGCATTAAACACATTGAAATTGCAAGTATTTAATATGATGCAAAGTGTTTCATGAAAGTGACTCAAAAGAAAGCTTATATAAATATTTTTTTCTGATTAAGCCCTTATTCTGTACTTTAAAATAATCAATCCACTGGAATCAATGATGTAATTACATCCAGGTTATCTTTAAGGGGCTCTTGAGCTAAATAGTAGATGCCATTGTATTATAACCCAGACTGAAAAATTGAATCAAAGACTAAATGCAGAGTATGTGATTTATCTGTTTAAAACCAAACAATGTAAAATTTCCCACCAAGCTATACTTACGATATTCTTCCAAATGGTGCAAATGCTGCTTTTATATCTTCTGTGGTAATTTCTGGACTCAAGTCGCCAACAAATACGTGGAAATGATCTGTTGAGTAGATGAAAGCTGATTTTCAATTCAGGGAAAAAAGATAAACCTGTTCCACAGCAGGTTTAACAGTATTTCAACTGTATGAGAAATATCGGCTAACAGACCAATGTATTTTACGCATTCTATCTGTTTGCTTTGAAAATATTCAAACTACTAGATACTGAAAGTTTGAGCTACAAAAAAAAAAAGGGGGTTTGTTAATTGTGGACAGCAAATCGGTAACAGCAGAATGTGGTTCCTTTATTTTGGAGATTAAACTGGCCAAACTCAACGCATTCAAAGGAAGATTTGAAAATTAACATCTTAAATGATCGCTTACTCATTGGCTCCGAATCTGTGAGAATCAAGTTATCATTTTCTGAAACCATCTTACTCAAGAGTGAACTTTAGGATGCTGCTGAACACCAATGTAACAGCAGATGGCTCATATAATTAACAATTACTTTGTAGACTAGTAACAATCCAAAGATACTTTTCCTTTTAAATGTTATATAGGGTGCATTGCGCTGATAAAGTATGGTATCTATTGGTCTATGGCTCAAATTCTAAAAGTATACACAAAAAAATGACGTTGTACATTTGTGTTAAAATTGTAGATTATAACATTTATAATCAATAGATCTTAAGAGTATTTTACACATCCATTTAATTCTAAAAAATTAAGTCTCCATGCTTTTTTGAAATCAGGCAACAGAGTAGAATAGTTGAGATTCCTGTCTAGGAACTGGTACTGGAACCTGGAAGGCAGCAAATGGTACCTGGAAGGTGGCAACAATAAGACATAAAATCCAATCCATTTTAGATTTGTATGATAAATGTAAAAATAAATCATGCAATATAAAGCTTCTTAACATGACACAGAGACTTTGGAAAATATAGTAAATGTTGATGGTTTATCTTGAAACCACAAAATACTAATTCAGGAAGGAACCATTGAAGTTCCAGTACTTTTCTCACGCTACCTTATTTAACACAAACTAAATTTATGGCTTTTCATGTCAATTATGTTAATTGCTTAAAATGATTTACTTTTCAGATGCCTAAGCAATTGTGGGAATGACAGAAAGCTGTCGTTCCCACATTCCCACCACTCACATCTATGCGGTTGCACGGTGACTTGGACAGGTTGTGTGAGTGGGCGGATGCATGGCAGATGCAGTTTAATGTGGATAAGTGTGAGGTTATCCACTTTGGTGGTAAGAACAGGAAGGCAGTATTATCTGAATGGTGTCAAGTTAGGAAAAGGGGACGTACAACGAGATCTGGGTGTCCTAGTGCATCAGTCACTGAAAGGAAGCATGCAGGTACAGCAGGCAGTGAAGAAAGCCAATGGAATGTTGGCCTTCATAACAAGAGGAGTTGAGTATAGGAGCAAAGAGGTCCTTCTGCAGTTCTGCAGTGAGACCGCACCTGGAGTACTGTGTGCAGTTTTAGTCTCCAAATATGAGGAAGGATATTGTTGCTATTGAGGGCTTGCAGCGTAGGTTTACTAGGTTAATTCCCGGAATGGCGGGACTGTCATATGTTGAAAGACTGGAGCGACTAGGCTTGTATACACTGGAATTTAGAAGGATAAGAGGAGATCTTATCGAAACGTATAAGATTATTAAGGGGTTGGACACGTTAGGGGCAGGAAACATGTTCCCAATGTTGGGGGAGTCCAGCACAAGGGGCCACAGTTTTTCAGTCAGAGTTGTGAATCTGTGGAATTCTCTGCCTCAGAAGGCAGTGGAGGCCAATTCTCTAAATGCATTCAAGAGAGAGATAGATAGAGCTCTTAAGGATAGCGGAGCCAGGGGGTATGGGGAGAAGGCAGGAACGGGGTACTGATTGAGAATGAACAGCCATGATCACATTGAATGGCGGTTTGGCTCGAAGGGCCGAATGGCCTCCTCCTGCACCTATTGTCTATTGTCTAAAGCTGATTAATTACACAAATGAATACTTCACCAAAACCTGAAAGAACAGGATGTGCTATAAAAAAAAGGAAAGCTGCAAACCTCCCTCTGCTTTGCAGTATTTTGCTAGAGACTATTTGAAATGGAGAAAGATATTAATCCAATACTTACTACTTGTGTCTTTCTTCTGACTACTTGGAGTTGTTGCCCAGTTCACTTTAACTTCCTGCAAGTGATTTCATAGAGATGGGAAAATAGGTTAGCCAGTTTCAATTATTAAAGTATTGATACGCCAGCAAAATATAAGTCTGCACTCATTCTACATATCTACTACGGTTGGATATTTACAGAATAATTCTAACATTGAACTTCCAACCCTTGACATTTCTTTCCAAAATAACAGTTTTCACTTAAATCCAACCATCCAACTACCATGGATTTTCTGCAAAGCCTCTTTTGGAGATATAAGAGCAGCTAACCTGGAATATTCCGAAAAGCTGAAGCAATTGGATTGTTAGAATAATAAATTATAAAATAAGTGAAACAAACAAGTGCATATATAAAGTGGTGATCTTTCCTTTACATAATTAGCACTTTTTGTGAAGAGGGGTTTGATATGTCAATAGAAACTTGTGATGGCAACCATTCCAGATAATTTTACTTGAAAATTATTGAAAAAGCACAATTGCATGACAGATGATGGAAACATAGTGTCGAGAGTCCAGCACGCAGAATATATGGGCAGTACCAATTCCTCGGCAGACTGATCATATTCTTAGGCAGACCCTCAGGATGAGCATGACTTGTTTCCATTGTAGTTCTGAGATGGCTGATGTCAATGTGGGGCAGGAGATGCTTAAAGGGAGGAATATGGGTAATTGGAGAGGTGATGCAATCCATAGGTCATTTGCATTGGCCTCTGTGTTCCCTACGAGTGGATAAGGATGCCTGCTGCCCTGGTCATTCCCTTTCGTCTCCTCTATCCCCCAGTTATCAGATTCCTGACCCAATCATTGCTTTCACACCCCCTTCCTCGAGGTACTGCCATATACTCTTACTCCTAACACTACCGCATTTGTTTATTCCATTATTGTACTTTAATATTTACTAAGCACTACTTTGGATTGCACCATTTTGCTGTTTTGCATTCCTCCTATTTATTATTATTTTTTTCATTCCTATCTGCTTTTTATTCTGCAAGCGCAAAATGAACAAGGTATTTCCTTTGTACCCTGGTGTATACGACACTATTGTATTTGCCTCCATCATCACCCTGGCAGAGCATTCCAGGCATCCACCAACCTCTTAAAAATAAAACTTGCATCATACATCTCCTTTAAACTTTTCGCTCTCACCTTAAACCTATGCCCTCTAGTCTTTAACATTTCCCCCTTGGAAAAAGGTTCTGACCATCTACCCTATCTATGCCTCATAATTTTATATACTTCTATCAGGTTTCCCCCCAGCTTCTGACTCTCTAGCGAAAACAATCCAAGTTTGTCCAATTACTCCTTGTTGTTAACACCCTCTAATCCAAGCAGCATTCTGGTAAACCTCTCCTGAACCCTTGCCTAAACCTCCACATCCTTCCTGTAATAGTGAGATCAGAACTGCGCACAATACTCCAAATGCAGCCTAACCCAAGTCTGATAGAGCTGCACCTTGATTATCTGACTCTCATACTCAATGCCCTGATCTATAAAGGTGAGTATACCTTTTATACACCTTCTTTACCACTATCTACTTGTGTTGCCATTTCTGATGCACACTGTTCATGCTAGTTATCTGGAGTGGAACCCGATCATAACCTGGGAATAATCAGTATGATACTCAACTAAGAAAAGTTAAGTCACACGTGAAACCAAAAAGTGGCGGCGCCTAACGGCTGCGGCTCGCTAGCAGTCTGTTCGTCTTTTTCCCTCTTTTTTTTTTGTTGTGTGTCGGTGTTGGGATGGTTTTTATATATTTTTTTGGTTGTGTATGTGTGGGGGGTGATGGTGTGGGTGGGGGGGTGGCGGGGGGGGGGGGTGGGGGAAACTTTTCTCTTCCTCACGGCGCGGGGTGCGGCTCGGCTGCGGGGCCTAACATCGCCCGGTGCGGCTCGGCCGCTGGACTTTACATCGCCCGGTGCGGCTCGGCCGCTGGACTTTACATCGCCCGGTGCGGCTTGGCCGCTGGACTTAACAGTGCCCGGTGCAGCTCGGCCGCGGGACTTAACATCGCCCGGTGCGGCTCGGCTGCGGGACTTAACAGTGCCCGGTGCGGCTCGACCACGGGACTTTTCATCGCTGGTGCGGCTCGGCTGCGGGACTTAACATCGCCCGGTGCGGCTCGGCTGCGGGACTTTACATCGCTGGTGCGGCTCGACCACGGGACTTTACATCGCCCGGTGCGGCTCGGCTGCGGGACTTAACATCGCCCGGTGCGGCTCGGCTGCGGGACTTAACATCGCCCGGTGCGGCTCGGCCGCTGGACTTTACATCGCTGGTGCGGCTCGACCACGGGACTTAGCTGCGCAAGGCTTGGTCGCGGGGCCTTTCATCGCCCGGCTCGGCCGCGAGACGTTTCAGCGCCCGGTGCGATTCGGCCGGGGGGGACTTCCATCCCCTTGCGGGGACTGTGCGGGTCGGTCGGGGATGAGCTGTCTGTCCGTGGGCGTGGGGAAGAGAGTGGAAGTTTTGTTGCCTCCATCACAGTGAGGGGGTGTTTGGAGTCACTGTGATGGACGTTTGTGTTGGGGCTATGGGTCTTGTGTTCTTTTTTTTCTATGGCTGCTATGTAGTTTCGTTCGGTACTTCGGTACCGAATGACAAATAAAGCTCTGTTATACTGTTATACTGTTATTGAAATAGTAATAAAAAGTTTCAGACAGAATTTTCCCCAATGACAACACAGCATTAAAAAAAGGTCACATGTTCCCTTTCAATTACCACTCACCCGTTAGACTAGATGATAGCTTACCTTACCCATAATTTTACGTCCGTTCATAGCTGCTAATGCTGCTGCTGCATGCCGGTGCTCATAGAATTCCACAAAGCAATAAGGATCATTGCCAGTCTGTTGGAATAGGAAAAACAGATCGATACTATCAATAAGATTTTTGAAAGAAATGGGTGGAAAAACCAGAACAGACGTCTGTTGCCCAATACGACAGATATCAAAAGTGCTCTATTTTAAAGCGACACAAAACTAGCATCAGCTAACTTGGATCTAACTTACTCTGGCAGTTAACTAGATTCAAATTTGTTTTCTAAATTCAATTATGTCTTACCGAACACAATGAGTGTACACTCAAATAGTCATATTTCTTATGAATTTTTCTGAGTGTGAAGAATGGACCCAATCTGAAACTTCGACTATCCATGTCCTCCTGAGATTCTGCATGACCTAAGTTACTCCAGCTTTGTATGATTTACTCCTGATTCCAGCATTTGCAAATTCTTTTGTCAGTCATATTTCTTTTGCAGGTTTGGGCAGCCACGGACGTGTATTTCACCAGATTCGGATACATATAGCAGGAGCTCTTGGAAAGGAACTTTCAACTTTTTTAAGCAGACTCATTGAAGCCAAGGCTTATTTTTTAGCAACCAATGGATTACCCCGTTCAGTGCTCAGAACAGGCAGAGATGGACCAGAAACCAACTGCACAAGCATCCTTCATGATCACAGAAGTGAAAAATAAATAATTGAAATAAACATAACAGAGGTAGAAAACATTGACAATAGACAATAGACAATAGGTGCAGGAGTAGGCCATTCAGCCCTTCGAGCCAGCACCGCCATTCAATGCGATCATGGCTGATCACTCTCAATCAGTACCCCGTTCCTGCCTTCTCCCCATACCCCCTCACTCCGCTATCCTTAAGAGCTCTATCCAGCTCTCTCTTGAAAGCATCCTATGAACTGGCCTCCACTGCCTTCTGAGGCAGAGAATTCCACACCTTCACCACTCTCTGACTGAAAAAGTTCTTCCTCATCTCCGTTCTAAATGGCCTACCCCTTATTCTTAAACTGTGGCCCCTTGTTCTGGACTCCCCCAACATCGGGAACATGTTTCCTGCCTCTAATGTGTCCAATCCCCTAATTATCTTATATGTTTCAATAAGATCCCCCCTCATCCTTCTAAATTCCAGTGTCCAGTTGATTCATCCTCTTTACCAATTAGAGGTGAATGAAAATGAACTTTGACACAAAATTTCCCAATTCTTGTACGAGAGATAGTGTAACAAATGGTGATGTCACCTTTCACAAGCAAAATCAAAAAGAAATGACACCAGTGAGTAACCCCTTCAGCAAAACTTGAGTCATAGAAGTAACAATTCTCTCCTTAAAAAGTCTAAATCTATCTGAAACAAATTGTGCAATCGTTTGTAAAATGATAAAAAAGTTTTTAAGCCTACTCTCATCTGAGATTGTTATAATTTGTCCTACAATCAGTAGAACTGAAAATCAAAGACAAAACTCTGGGAACTTTAGTTATGGATTCATAGAATTATACAGCATGGAAACAGGCCTTCAGCCCAACATGTCCACGCCAACCAGGATGCATATCTAAATTAATTTCATTTGCCTGCATTTGGCCTGTATCCCTCTAATCCTTTCCTAACTATGTACCTAACTAAAAGTATTTTAAATGTTGCGATTGTTCCTGGCTATACCTCTTCCTCTGGCAGTTCATTCCATATACCCACCATTCTCAGTGTGGAGAATTTGCCCCCAAGGCCCCCTTTAAATCTTTCCCCTCGTACCTTAAATCTCTGCCCTTTTCCCTCTTCCCTGGGTAAAACACTATTTTATCTATGCCCCTCCTTGGTAAAATCACCCTGCAGCCTCCTAACCTCCAGGGAAAACAGCCTGGTCCCAGCCTATACAATTTGCCTTTGTAACTCATGCGCTCCATTTCAGGAAACATTCTGTAATTTTTTTATCGGCACCCTCTCTAGTTTAATCATATCCTTTCTATAGCACGGTGACCAGAACTTCACACAATATATCACTGGACCGCTGTCCTGCCATTGGCACAGCTGTTCTCACAGCAGACAGACAAGGTGTTCTTGTTTTGCGTCCTGAAGCACCTGGCAAAAGGCTTTGAAGGTGCCAGGATCTTTCTGGGGCAGAGGCTCCACGTTAGGGCTGAAGGAGCTACTCAAAGAATAATTTTATGTTATCACTTTTCATGTACAGTCTCAACAATATTTGGATTGCCTCTTTTGTGTCAATGTTGCATCTATTAACAAACAAATGCTAATCAAAGATTCTTTAAAATGGAACGCCAACACACCTCAACAATCATTTTGCAGCTTTTGCATGGTCCGATTTGGCTGAAAAGTTGAAGAATTAGGGCTTCCGTCACATCTCTTGAGAGATTCCCCACATATCTATAATAACAAATATAAAATATAATTACTTAGAAGAGTAAGTGTTCTGATAATTACTAAAGAAACCGGCAAATATTTCCTACTACATCTTTAAAAACCCTATTGTTCTCAAAAATTGAGCAGCCCACACCAATACATATCCAAATAATGGTGCAGTTACGATACTTCTACTTAAAATATCCATCCAAAAATGTAACAGCTGATATTTACAAACTAACTCCATTAAAACAAAAGTTTATTGACTTAAGGGAGGAAAAAAATGGTTCAAAAAACAGAATAGAAATGGCAATTATTTGGAGAGATCTTTGTTTAAACATAATTAAATAATGAATAGCAATGATTCAAGGAATGTGAAAAATGGAATTAAAATATGTTCCAATTGCTACCATTTTGGTCAGGATTATGAGAGATTCATTTTATTACACGGGGCTAAAAAGTTTTGTGTAAACGATCACTGGAATCCATACATATACCTATAAATTGAAGGGAGAAGGAATAGGAAAACAACGCTGTCAAATGCTGAAAGGATAAATGAAGTTGGGAAAACAAGATTAATTAGCAGCAAATCCATCAGGAGACAAACAGGTTTTCAAATAATTATACACCAAATTAATGAACATATGGAGACAGGGTTTTCAACTTAAACATTCCACTTCAGCATTTAATTTCTACAAACATTTCTCCTCTGCTGATGACTTGGTGTTTCTTATTGAGACAATGTACACTTGATGCAAGATGCACTTTGATCTGCCTGTCATAGAGACATATAGTGTGCAAACAGGCCCTTCGGCCCAACTTGCCCATGCTGACCAACATGCCCCATCTACACTGGTTCCAACTGCCTGCATTTGGCCCATATATCCCTCTAAACCTATCTTAACCATGTACCAGTAGACCAATGCATAGATAACGATATTTTTGAAATAAGAAACAGTTGTGAGCAAATATCCTCGGTGCAAATCATAGCATGCTTTCCTTCCTGCTCTCCTGAAGGCAAAATCGTACCAGGATATGGCTCTATGACTAGTAGCAATTCTCCAGTGCTTTTCATACGAGCTTTAATAGTTTGTTCTGGCAGATCATTTGTCTCCAGAGATCTGATTATATTCACACCTGGCACACATTCCTATACCTTCCATTTAAGCAAACAGCAATTTGGAACAAAATTGAGTGCCCCAAAACCACAGCACTACATTTGTGCACTGAATGCTACAATTACATTACATCAATTAACTGTTTAGGCTGGAGATTTGTCAGGCAAAAGCAAAAATGAATAATCACCCAACTGTTATATTTACTCAATGAGTTTTTGGGAAACTAGTAACTATTTTTAAGTAGCATGAAAGGTCCTTGCATCATTTGCAAAGACAGGTGTGAACCAATAATCATTTCATAGCAATGAATTATTGTTAAACACAGTTCTCGTTTTACCAAATCCAAAGCTAATTTGTTCACCAAGTCTCAAATTCATTCTACCAATTAAATTTGTTTTCCTCGAATAAATCGTTTTGCTGTGACGAGGAAATCATTGAAAGAAAACTTTCCCAATTAAGCATCCATCTCTCAACATTGCAGACATTATCAAATTGCAAAAGTACCAATCCGACTGACACACAATTGCCATATAACTAGTTAATTTCAATAATTTAACTGTCTGAATCTCAGACTGCTGCTTTGTGCTTGCATTGTTATCAAAATATCGAACACAATTCCTAGTTTGGAATAAAAAAACACTAAGAAAGATATTTGGTGATCTGTGCAATTTACCTCAATTACACACAAAGGAATTAATTCTTCCAGACACGCACTTCACCCTCAAGGGCCTGTTTCCATGCTGTACAGCTCCATGACTACAGCAGTCAAGCTGCCTACCTAACCAAAAAGGACCTAATACAATCCATTTCTTTATAAAAGAGGCTCAATATTTGCAACTTTTTTAAATGACTAAAAAAGGTAGAGGCCATTCAGAATACTGATCCATAATCCTGCAGTTTACTGCTGTTAAAGTATGAAGCCAGAGTTGTTTAAACAAAGGGGGGGGGACAGCAAGACACAACAGCAGGTGAGAAGGGTTCACCTGTGCACCTTGCAAATTGAGAGTGGGGTCAGAAGCTGGGGCTCTAAACATCCAGGGAGATGATGGGAGCAGGGGATGGGTTGGCAGGTCAGTCCATTCACATTCAGTTTACATTTTATATACAAAATGCTGGAGTAACTCAGCAGGTCAGGCAGCATCTCGGGAGAGAAGGAATGGGTGACGTTTCGGGTCGAGACCCTTCTTGTTACATTTTATTTTATTTTTTTTAAGTTTCTAGCAATCCTTGCTTTAGAGAAGCGTGTCATTAGTGGGCCAGGGATGTATTGTCCTTTCGTTATCATGTGACCTCTGTTGACATGGAAAAACAGATAATTCAGAAAGGCTCTGGAACCGGGAAGGAAAACCAGTGATCCATAACTTCTTCCACGGTACTGAAAAAGTTGAATGGTTAATTATAAGCAAATTATAAAAGAGTAAGATCATAATAAACAAATGAATGTGGACTCTTGCTGAATCTAAATATCTGACCACAAACAGGTAGCGCCAAAAATAACATTTTCTTTTACAATAATTTGAGATTCTGTCCCTGAATCCATATAAATAGGTAACATAGAAACGCTGGTGTCCAAACTTTTGAAAAAAGAGCAAATACCTAGAATTATTCATTCTATCAAATTCTTTTTATTTGTGGTTTTGCAAGCATTATACCAAATTATTACACACCTGGCAGGACACTGACACTCGGAAGAAGTGCCTCGACCCGAAACATCACCTATTCCTTTTCTCCAGAGATGCTGTCTGCCCCCCTGTATTACTCCAGCTTTTTGTGTTACCTTCAAGACAGCTTTGACATTGTCTACCTTTTGACATCAAGAACTTTTAAAAATTAGCTTTCTAATTTATATTGCTCTCCAATTAAATATTCAAACATTTCCCTATGGTCTCACCCGCTCTGTAATTCTTTAGCCTTACAAATCTGCAAAAATATATGTCATGGCATCATTTATCGTGATGCATTTATCTGAAGCTTCTTGGGCTTTTTCCTATGTATTAACACAATGCAATATAGCAATTTGTACTTATTAACAAACATGATTTCAAACAATTGCGGTCCATCAATTGGGAGAATAAAATCATACAAATAGGTGGATTCACAAGTGAACGCATTTCACTGAGCAGTCATCACCTTAAACAAAACTGAATAGATGACGTTCAGTTTAGTATATTGTCACGTGTACCAAGGTACAGTGAACAGCTTTTGTTGCGAGCTAACCAGTCGGCAGAAAGACAATACATATTACAATTGATCCATTTACGGTGTGGAGATCATAGTTAAAGTAAGACATTTTGCTGTAGGAATTTGAGATTTTAAAGAATGTGGAGCGATGTAATAAGAGTTTGTAGATCTGCTTCTGTGGCTAGCACACAAATAGCCGTCTGGGCACCATCTTGGAAACATTCTTATTCATAACTATACATATGTATGTATGTATGTAGGTTAATTGGCTGGGTAAATGTTTTTTAAAAAATTGTCCCTAGTGGGTGTAGGATAGTGTTAATGTACGGGGATCGCTGGGCGGCACGGACTTGGTGGGCCGAAAAGGCCTGTTTCCGGCTGTATATATATGATATGATATGTGTATATTCTGTACACTTTTCCTGAGATATCAATGGTCAGAATTTAATATGCCTGATGATTTGAAAACTAAAATTGAATATTCACTTTAAAATATCATTCAAAATTAGCTGTACTATTGTTCTGTCTGTATTTAATCACAATGTAATTCCACTATAATCTACTATATTCAACTCTTAATTGTGTAATCGGTCAGAGTCTTTATTTCAAAAACTGATGACAAAACAGGAAATGTTGATGTTGCAACATTACATTAATCGCCTTTCAAAGTCAATCGCAGCACAAACTAAATGAAACATTTGACATAGAGCTCAAGATGCTGCCTTTTGTTTTAAGCTCGGGTGTTTTCTTCTTAAAAAAATAACTTATTTAACCACCTGAACTTGACAATGGCCACCTTCGTTTCTGATATTAAACCTCAATAAGATTTTCGAACGAAATAAAGAGAAACATCGTCTTTTCACATACACTCAGGAGGTAAGAGAGAGCAAGTAAATCCATCACTTTACCCTTAATATAGACGTTTTAGGAAGTAGTTGAGTCACTAAATAGATGGAAATCCGATGTTGGGAGTGACAATGGGCAAAACTCGAGGATGAGCTAACTTTGCTGAAAGCAAATACTCCTTTCCACTTGGGAGGGGTGAGGAGAAATACTTTTCTTTGAGATGTATTATATTCAATAGACACAGGCTATGTGGGGAAAGCGCGGTTTGGGGGCTGACCGGCGCTCTGCTCTCTCCTGAGCACCGTCACGTCACCAAATAAAACCGGTTGACTTGAGGCCCGAGGCCTTGGGATGAAAATGACAAGGCCCCGAGGCAGCAGGGAGTCGGGTCTCAAACCCGGTTTAAAGCCTTCCCCTGACCCCAAGCCGGGTGCCTGGAGAGCTGGGAGGTCGGTTGATTGTTTGTGTGGTGGAGAAGTGTGGAAGGCCTCGACCACTCCCTCCTTCCATCAGCCGCGTACTCACAGGGTTCTCGGCTGCCCGTCGTCCTCCATCATCATGGTGGGAGCGTCGTGTGAGCGCTGAGAGGGTTCAGTGAGTGTGTTTTTTAAAAAAAAACACACACAGTCAATGTTTTGTTTTCTTCTAGTGTTTAAACTAACACGGTCCTGCCTGGGGTTTTATTGGAGGAGAGCGTCGGAGCAGCAGCCGAACAAAGCCAGAAAGAAAATAACTCCACAGACACAGGCAGAGAAAATGGCGGTCTGACCCGGCCCTGCCCAGTGCGCCTGCGCGGGCTCCCCGAACGGCGGCGCGCGGCGCGCGACCCGCCACCATCAAGTTGGGCAAAACTTTGCAGAAACTTTCAAGTCAAGTTTATTTGTCACATACACATACATACAAGATGTGCAGTGAAATGACATCTTGTATGTCATAGATGTTATACAAGACATCTTGTATGACATCTATGACACTATTCACCCACAGTCCAACAATAAGAGCAATAAAAAAATTTTTAAAGCAATTTCACACACAATCACAAACCAACAGAAAACAAAAAAAAAGAAACATCCATCACAGTGAGTCTCCTCCAGTCACCTCCTCACTGTGATGGAAGGCCAGAATGTCTTTTCTCTTCCCCTGCCGTCTTCTCCCACGGTCAAGCTGTTGAAATTGCCACGTTCCAGGCCGCGCCAGACGGTGAAAGGTCCGCAGCGGGCTGACCCAAGCCCCGCAACAAGCAAGGCGGAATTATGTCAATTATCGTGGCATGCAGTTGAAGCAGAATATATTGCTATATATTTATCCATAGTATTGTAACCCATAGATGTTTTTATTATTTTATTTTGTTTTATTACTCAGTGGGACAGGCAGCATCTCTGGAGAGAAATAAAATGGGTGACGTTTCGAGTCGAGATCCTTCTTCAGACTATATAATGATAATAATAATAATAATAAATTTTATTTGTCATATGTAGGTTGGCACAGGGTCAACGGTACAATTAAATGTATTTTACAAGACAACGGGTCACCTCAGCAGTAATATTCCAAGGATAAATAAGTTTTTTTAAATGACATTAGTAAGGTAAAAAGACAATATTAAAAATAATCAACATATATGATTTGAAATGTGTTTATGAGTTCAGAAGCCTGATGGCCTGATTGATGGTAGAAATTATTCTTAAGTCTGGTGGTACGCGCAGCCATACTCCTGTATCGTCTGCCTGACGGTATATATATATATATATATATGCTGGAGTAATTCAATATATATAATGGTAAACACCCAGGTACTTATAAGAGACCACTCTGACAAATATGACAAATAACATTTATTATTATTATTATTATCATTATATAGTAATACAGGAGTATGGCTGCGCGTACCACCAGACTTAAGAACAGTTTCTACCATCAGGCCATCAGGCTTCTGAACTCATAAACACATTTCAAATCATATATGTTGATTATTTTTAATATTGTCTTTTTACCTTACTAATGTCATTTTTAAAAACTTATTTAGAAACTGTTCTTAAGTCTGGTGGTACGCACAGCCATACTTATATTTATAGCCATATATATATATATATATATATATAAATATACATTGAGAGAGTGATCTCTTATAAGTACCCGGGTGTTTACCTGAACAATAAACTGGACTGGACTGATAATAGTAATGCACTTAAATATAAAGAATGCTTATCTATTTTTGCTATCCACTTTGCTGCTGTAGCCCTGCAAATTTCCCCGTTGTGGGACGAATAAAGGATTATTATTATTATTATTATTATTATTATTATTATTATTATTATTATTATTATTATTATTATTATTATTATTATTATTATTATTATTATTATTATTATTATTATTATTATTATTATTATTATTATTATTATTATTATTATTATTATTATTGTTGTTGTTGTTGTTGTTGTTGTTGTTGTTATTGTTGTTATTATTATTATTATTACTGAGTTACTCCAGCATTTTGTGGCTGAGTATGAAAAACAAAACAAACCAGAGATCTAAAATAAAGACAGAAAATCATGAAAAACCGTTCCCATACTAATCAGTTAGTACAGTTAGTAATTAGTTTCTAAATTTTTGCTGAACCTCTTAGCATTACCATAGACTTGCTTTTTGTAATTGTGTATTTTTACATTAATGCCTTGTTTTTTGCAATCTTTTTGTTTTCACTACCTTGTGGAATTTTTGTTTCATTTATACTTTTGTGGGTTGTCTGAGTCTCCGTACCTATGATACAGGCACGATTTTTCACCGTACTTGTACCTCACTGTATATGACAATAAATTGAATTTAAGTTGAAAACACATAAAGTGATGGAGTACTACAGCAGATCAGGTAGCAACTCTGAAGAACATGGACAGGTGACCTTTTATTCAGGAGTCTTCTTGAAACTGATTGTGGTGGGGGGTGCGCGGGAGAAAGTTGGAACAGAGTGGGGCAGAGTTCATTCATTGTTCTTTATCTCTCCACATCACCATCTATATCTCTTGTTTCCCTCATCCCTAACCAGTCTGAAGAAGGGTCTCGACCCAAAACGTCAGCGTGCAGGTACAACAGGCAGTGAAGAAAGCTAATGGCATGCTGGCTTTCATAACGAGAGGATTTGAGTACAGGAGCAAAGAAGTCCTTCTGCAGTTGTATAGGGCCTTGGTGAGACCACATCTGGAGTATTGTGTGCAGTTTTGGTCTCCTAATTTGAGGATGGACGTCCTTGCTATTGAGGCAGTGCAGCGTAGGTTCATGAGGTTAATCCCTGGGATGGAGGGACTGTCATATGAGGAAAGATTGGAAAGATTAGGCTTGTAGTCACTGGTGTTTAGAAGGATGAGAAGGGATCTTATAGAGACGTATAAAATCATAAAAGGACTAGACAAGCTAGATGCAGGAAAAATGTTCCCAATGTTGGGGGAGTCCAGAACCAGAGGACACAGTCTAAGAATAAAAGGAGGCTATTTAAAACTGAGGTGAGAAGAAACTTTTTCACCCAGAGAGTTGTGAATTTGTGGAATTCTGTGCCACAGAAGGCAGTGGAGGTCAATTCACTGGAAGAATTTAAAAGAGAGTTGAGAGTTAGATAGAGCTCTAGGGGCTAATAGAATCATGGGATATGGGGAGAAGGCAGGCACAGGTTACTGATTGTGGATGATCAGCCATGATCACAATGAATGGCGGTGCTGGCTCGAAGGGCCAAATGGCCTCCTCATGCACCTATTTTTTATGTTTCTATGTCACCCATTCCTTCTCTCCAGAGATGCTGCCTGTCCCACTGAGTTACTCCAGCTTTTCATGTCTATCTTCGGGGTAGAATAAAGCTTGGCGAGTGATAGGTGGGTATAGATGAGGGGGGGTTTGATAAGCAGATAGTTGGATAAATACCGGGGATGAAAAGACTAAAGAAGTGATATAAGGATAGAAAAGGCATCCTTAATGTGAAGCAGGTCCTTTCTCTACCAAGACAATAAGATGGTAATTCTATTCATCAATACCTTGGACAGATGCATACATGTTCTGGATTGTCCTAAAATCATGATAAAGTTTTGGGGGGGGGGGGGTGAACTTCTAAGAAATAGATACACAAGAAATTGCAAATGCTGGAATGTGAAGAAGGGTCCCGATCCAAAACGTCGTCTGTCCATTCCCTTCATAGATTCTGCCTGACCCGCTGAATTCCTCTAGCACTTGACCAAGATTTTTAAAAAAATCTCTTTCTGCAGACGCTGCTTGACTGGCTAGGTGTTTTTCCCAGTAATTTTTTTTCACATTTCTAGCAATTAATTCGAACCTCTGATCAGTTTAAAAAAAAAGTAGTTTAAAGCAGTTTACTGTAGTGCAGTACACTGTAGTACTGTGTACTGCACTACAGTAAAGTAGTTTACTGTAGTTACAAGTACTTGTAAAACTAATTTAAAGTACTTAAAGTAGTTTAAGTAGTTTAAGTACTTAGTAGTACTTTAAACTACTCTAAAGTGTATGTGTGTGCAAATTGTATTTTACTGGCAATCAGTAAAATTGATACTGAATTTTATCAATTCAGTATCATTGAACTACTGAATAGTATTACTGAATAGTAGTTGAGTAGTTTAAAGTAGTTTTACTACTTTAAAAACTACTTTTTTTAAAGTACTTAAAACTACTTTAAACTACTCTAAAGTTTAAAGTAGTTTTAAGTACTTTAAAAAACACTTTTTTTAAAGTACTTAAAACTACTTTAAACCTTAGAGTAGTTTAAAGTAGTTTTAAGTACTTTAAAAAAAGTAGTTTTTAAAGTAGTAAAACTACTTTAAACTACTCAACTACTATTCAGTAGTTCAATTTTACTGATTGCCAGTAAAATACAATTTGCACACACATACACACAGCATTTAAAATGTGTGCGCTGCCCGGGAATCGAACCCGGGTCGCAAGAATGGGAATCTTGCATGATACCACTACACCAGCAGCGCATGAGCGTGACTGCAGGGCGGGCGCTGTTAGTGTGGAAAAGGCGCGAGTGACGGTTGTCCGCTCACAACCGTCGGCAAGGAGGAGTCAACTGCGTCTCGTCTTATTCCCGCGTTGTTTTGCTATTACAACGTGTGGTAAATGAAGCTCAAAATATATATATCTCCTCATAATATATATATATATATATATATCTTTCTTCTCTCCGCTCGCTCAATAAGTCTGAAAGGTAAATTGAAAGTAAACCCGAAATTTAACAGCGACTGTCTGTCTGTGTGGTAAGATCGAGCTTTTGGTTTTGGAACAGCCGATAAAATCCCAGCTTCACGTAGAATTAATAGAAGATAGACACAAAAAAAAGCCTTAAAACAAAAACCAGAATGATGAAAATAATCTCAGGTAAAGGAACGAAATACTATTTCACAGATCGGCAGAAAGAATTACAGCACGACAGGAGGATATTCGGCCCACCGAGTCTGTACTGTCACACGAGAAAAAAAGCAAACCTGACAGACCTCACAATCCTGATTTTTTTCAGATACTTATCCAACATCCTTTCGAATATTACAATTAAACCTTCATCCATTATTACCTCTGGTAGAGCATTCCGTATCCCAAACACTTACTGCATTAAAAATAAACTTTTTATGTCACTTTAGATGGTGCCAATCACCTCTGTTCGATCTTCGTGGGTAATTGGCCCTTCCACCACTGGAACAGACTCTCTCCGCCTGCTATATCAATCCCTTCGTGATTTTTAATACCTCAAATTGATCATCTTGCAATCACCTTTGTTTTAAGGACAAGACTTCTTCATTCTGAAGAAGGGCCCCGACCTAAAATGTTGCCTGTGCTGTCACTGCACTGATGTTGCCTAATCTGCTGAGTTCCTCCAGCACTTGGTGCTGTGCTCAAGATTCCAGTATCTGCAGTGTCTTGTGTCTCACAAGATTGCTCTTATTGCCCTGGTATTATTTCAGTAATCTCTTCAGCACATCTTCCAGAAGCCTCACATCTTAATTGTGGTATCAGAACTGGTGGGCTGAACCCAGTGTCGTATAAAGAATCATTAGGATCTCATGTCTCAGAAATCTGATAGATATTTTGAGGAGTGAACTAAGAAAATGTTTAAAGGAGGTAGATGTGGTTTACATTAATTTTACTAAGACTTTTGACAAGACACCACAGGATAGGCTGGTCCAGAAGATAATGGCACAAGGGATTCGAGAAATGTTGGCAAACTGGATCCAAAATTGACTTGGTGGATGGATGTTTTTCTGCCAATGTTTATACTGTTGGGATTTTCTACCCCAGCAGCATGAACCTTGACTTCTCTAACTTCAAATAGCCCTTGCTTTCCTTCTCTCTCCATCCCCGCCCCCTTCCCAGTTCTCCCATCAGTCTTACTGTATCCGATTACATTCTCTCTCTGTCCAGCACACTCCATGAACATCAGTCTGAAGAAGGGTCTCAACCCGAAACCCATTCCTTCTCTTCAGAGATGCTGCCTGTCCCGCTGAGTTGCTCCAGCATTTTGTGTCTACCTTTGATTTAAACCAGCATCTGCAGATCTTTCCTACACAGATCTGTTATATTGTTATGTTTAGAGCAAGAAATTGCAGTCTGATGATTTTTTAAAGAAATGGTATTGCTTTCTAGTTTGAGATCATTGTTTACACACACTTGAACAATATATCCCTGCTTTTCATTGCAATTGTCTCGATGGTGTGCATCAATGGCAATGAACTTTACAGCAGTGTTCCAGTGTCATCTCAGCCACCAGAGAGCTCTGTACCATTCCGAATTATTATGACACTATTCTCATTCAAGCCACAAGTGGCACTTTATTCATTTACACCTGGTCCTTGTTTCAATTGTCTGGCTACAGTATTGAAACAAATCATGATCCAGACTTCGTTTATTTTCACATTTACTTTTGATTTAACATCATCTGTCGAAGCAGACATTTTCAAAATGTGTAAAATGATTTGTAAAATACAAAGTTTTGGAAGGAGTATGTGGTAATTGAAGAGAGAAAGCATAGACTTGTTAGACTTGTTAAAATAACTAAACTGACTTTTGATGAGATAACACAGAAGGCTGTTGAAGAGAATTTAGTTAAGTTTATTGTCACATGCATCGAGGTACTATGAAAAGGTTTTTGTTGCATGCCGTTCAGTCAGCAAAAAGACTGTACATGATTATAATTGAGCCGTTCACAGTGTACAAATACATGATAAAGAGAATAACGTTTAATTCAAGATAAAGTCCAGTAAAGTCTGATTAAAGATAGTCCAAGGGTCTCCAATGAGGTAGATAGTAGCTCAGGACCACTCTCGAGTTGGTGATAGGATGATTCAATTGCCTTATAACAGCTATGAAGAAACTGTCCCTGAATCTGAAGGTGTGCGTTTTTACACTTCTGTCGGAAAGCTTGAAGTGTAGATGGAGTCAATGGAAGGGAGGTTAATTTGTGCGTTGGTCTGGGCTGCGACCACCCTTTTGATATTTTTATCACTCATTCTACTTGCATATTCATTATGCCATCAACTGTTGTAGGATGAGTGATAAAATACATCAAAAAGGTAGGATTTATTATAAAATCATATTTCACCTTTCACTGTCTTGAACAATTTACAGTATATGTAATTTATGTACACTTTTTGTGTGTTGTTTGAGTCTATGTACCTGTGATGCTGCCGAAAGCAAGATCTTCATTGTAACTGTACCTTATCGCATTTGTGCATGTGACAATAAACTTGACTTGACTTAATGTCCTTGCGTCACTTTGGGATATAGTATCAGTACGATGTAAAATGAGAGAAATGCACAACAGGAAAAAGGGTGGGTTAACGCTTCAATACAGTCCATTCACTGGAATATTAGAAGGAAGTATATCCAAAACTATTAACAAGGTAATTTTGTACTGCATTTTCAGGAAATAATTTGAAGTCGTTGATTCCTGTACAATCTCAATGTAATCAGATAGAGCTTAAATAGTTTACAACGTGGCATTGATGAATCTTCTGCCAAAACAAGCAATTTGAAATGGAAACTGGGTTTCTAACGCACAGTAGCTCAGAAATTCTTTAAAAGATGGCACATTGTTTGCCGACTTTGACTTTCTAAAACTGTTCTCATCCTGAACATATCTGGAAGCCCTCTCTATCCATGTACTATCAGCACTCAGATGGGTTTCAGAGAAGGCAAGTGTAGGCAGTGGGATCTAGAGCAGCATGGCCCATCTGGCCCATCATTTCAACACAGAATTCCCATAGCTTGAAGCAACTGAATGCCAGACCCAGTAAGGCTCAAACCATCACATTAAATGGTTCATAAAATTATAGCGCATTCTCTTAGATGCTGTGAGAGAATTTTTATTAATTCATGGAATATGTAAGTGGTGAGCCATCTCTTGTCCCGCGACTATCCTTGTGGTAAAGGTACACCCACAGTGCTATTGGGTAGGAGGTTTCAGGGTTTAGAAGAACCTGCAATATACTTCCAAATGAAGATGATACGTGATTTGGAAGGGAACTTGAAGATGGTGGTGTGCCTATCACTTGCCAACCTTGTTCTTTTTTGTGGTAGAGGCCACAGGTTTGGGAGGTGCTGTCAGAGTAGCTTGTGGGAATAAATGTTTGGGTGTTGCGTAATGTAGGATACCTCTCCTCTCACCTGTTCATGTAGCCATGGTATTTACTTGGCTAGTCTGATTGAGCTTCTGATCAGTGGTGACCTCAGGATTTTGATACTGAGGAATTGATATAGACGGGGGATCATTACTGTGACCTCCTTTCTTGCTCTGCATCATGAATAATGCTGCTTGCAAACTGTCTATTCCCAGCAGAAATTTATTAAAGAGTCAGTTCTATTAAATAAGCAAATCAAGTGAAGCTAAATTTGCATTTGCCAGGTCTGCCAGACAGTCCGGAAATATTGAATGTGCATTACCAGTCAGTCTTTTCTCATACAGGCTCTGAAAATGGTATATCTGCAATGCAGACATCTATATTTAGCAACAACATGAGTTCAGCGCAGCAAGGCTATAACAGAGATGCCTTGATAGAGACACTAATCCACACTAATCCATACATTTAACTTTGTGCTATGCATTTTCAATCGCACACTCAAACCTACTCCTTATAATGTGCTTGTCCACAAATACTTACAGTAGAAATGCATGCATTCATGTTCACACACAGATAAAAATATATAGAACTCATAAACATCTGGCCCCAAAACTAATCCTAATCAACACAAAAAATTTCACACGCTCACACATATATTTACCCTTACAACAAGTGCATAGTTTCTCACATATCTCACATTGTAAAGAGTGCACATTCAACCTGTTTTTACCATCATTTTTACCCATGCTTATAAATCAATAATGCATCTATGGTCAGTGTAATAACCCATTTCATCCTCTGGTAATTAACAAACTAGTATATTTATACTTATTTTTATTTGCAGCAATTGTGAGAAAAGGGAATTGTACCATTATTTCTGATAATTGTAGGATTTGTATCAGATAAAGTAAAAATGGATTAAAGGCAGCAATTTACATCATTCATTGATATTCTAAATGAAATTAATTTATCAGCAGAATCAATGGATTTAAAAATAGAATCACGATTTGGAGAATTGGTAACTGGGGAGAATAAAATTATCAAAAGAATCAGAGACGAGGTGAGGACACATCTTTTAATTTTAAGCAATTAATTGTAATCTGGAATTCACTGCTCTTTAGTGATTGAAGAAGGTTTAATGGAACTTTAATGTTACAAAGCTGGGTGGCAGTGTGAACTGTGAGGAAGATGCTATGAGGATGTAAGGTGACTTGGACAGGTTGTGTGAGTGGGCGGATGCATGGCAGATGCAGTTTAATGTGGATAAGTGTGAGGTTATGCAATTTGGTGGTAAGAATAGGAAGGCAGATTATTATCTGAATGGTGTCAGGTTAGGAAAAGGGGACGTACAATGAAATCTGGGTGTCCTAGTGCATCAGTCACTGAAAGAAAGCATGCAGGTACAGCAGGCAGTGAAGAAAGCCAATGGAATGTTGGCCTTCATAACAAGAGGAGTTGAGTATAGGAGCAAAGAGGTCCTTCTGCAGTTGTACAGGGCCCTAGTGAGACCGCACCTGGAGTACTGTATGCAGTTTTGGTCTCCAAATTTGAGGAAGGATATTCTTGCTATTGAGGAAGGATATTCTTGCTATTGAGGTTTACTAGGTTAATTCCCGTAATGGCGAAACTGTCGTATGTTGAAAGACTGGAGCGACTAGGCTTGTATACACTAGAATTTAGAAGGATGAGAGGGGATATAAGATTATTAAGGGGTTGGACACGTTAGAGGCAGGAAACATGTTCCCAAAGTTGGGGGAGTCCAGAACCAGGGGCCACAGTTTAAGAATAAGGGATAGGCCATTTAGAATGGAGATGAGGAAAAACCTTTTCAGTCAGACAGTTGTAAATCTGTGGAATTCTCTGCCTCAGAAGGCAGTGGAGGCCAATTCTCTGAATGCATTCAAGAGAGAGCTAGATAGAGCTCTTAAGGATAGCGGAGTCAGGGGGTATGGGGAGAAGGTAGGAACGGGGTACTGATTGAGAATGATCAGCCATGATCACATTGAATGGTGGTGCTGGCTCGAAGGGCCGAATGGCCTACTCCTGCACCTGTTGTCTATTGTCTATTGTCTAACAGGGAATCAGATACATAACAGAAAAATGAAAATGATTTACAGAACTAAGGGAAATGAACAGGAGAATGAAACGAACTCTTAACAATTGGCTTAGACAACAAGCTGAACGACCATATTATATGTGTAGGAAAGAACTGCAGATGCTGGTTTAAATCGAAGGAGGACAGCAAAAGCTGGAGTAACTCAGCAGGACAGGCAGCATCTTTGGAGAGAAGGAATGGGTGACGTTTTGGGTCGAGAACCTTCTTCAGACTAATGTTAGATCATATTATATGATTTTACTCCAAAACAAAGAACATTCTGAGCATTTTAATTTCTTAAAAGATATTCATCTTTCATTTGTCAATACAGCCTTGGAGAGAAATTGGTAACCTTGTCCTCAATTAATATAGCTAAAGAGAGTATCACTACAACGCTTTTGTTTCACATGGCAAGTATCTATACACCCACAAATAAGGTGCTTTCTTATTTGAGATTGTAACTGATCAGAGCATGTTCCATGCTCACTCAGATCAATTCCACAGCTCCTGGAGCTGAAGATCACTTTGTACTTTTTAAATTCATTGCCCAGGTAAGCATCCTCACTCATTTGAATTGCACTTCCCCATCACACCAGAACCAACCTCCACACATACTTATTACACACACTGTCCCTACTTACCCAGTTGGCAGCTAGAATGTCCCAATTTTGCGAATTCCCCAACTTGTGAATAAAACTCTCACATCTGTTTTGCATTCTGCGCCTTGCCAAGTTGTATTAAGACAGGTGATAGTTCTTCATCAGGACCCAAGTACTCTTACATCGATTAGTTGTTGTGATTTTGTCATTCAGATAAATTTTGCAGCCATCTACCACACAACGATGTTTGCACAGCAACAATGAGTTAAGTGGTTCATCAGTTCTTTTTGGTAGCATGAGTGGACTAGAGAATGTTTACCAACACGTGAAGAGGCCTTTTTTCTGTTCTTTGAACTTTCAGACTTTCTCCAATCTGCCATGAATGCAACAGAATTTGAACCAGGTCATTTACACAGCAGGGTTGCACTTCCACCATGTTATAGGCATCTTACTGAGCCGGAGCAGGCATTGCTCATGCACATTGGTTTTAATAGATGTTAAAAACTAATATTGGGTAATTGGTCAAGAAATCATACAGGGAGAATGAGCTAAACCCTGTTAATAGATTAATTATGATATTGAATGGCAGAGAAAGCTCATGGAGTTTTATGGATTACTCCTATTTTCAATGCTCAATTCAATTTTCCTGTGACTTCCCACCAATCTCACCCTGCCTGCCATACTCCTCCAATCACCTCAACTCCCCCCCCCCATCTTTGAACATATCTAACCTTAACCGTACACCCCCCCCATTATTTCATATCATTTGAGCCATATTATAAATTAAGTACAAGACAAGAGACTACAATGAAGTACAAGACAGGGAGAACAAATATTTGTTGATTGCTTTATTTGGCATCAGAAGACAAAGGGTTTTTTATATTGTAGTAAGGTGAAACCATACAGATTTAAATGATTTTTGTGCAGTGGGACTTTTCCAGTGACCAGTTCATTTTCACATTTAATAAGACCATTATGAGCATGCTGCAATTCCATGGAGATTGATTTTACACCTGTTTTCTTTCACAGCTTAAAGCAATTCCTCTGTGATAAATTCCTCATCTGTTCTTTGCGCAAGCCATAAGTTGCATCATGCATTGCAGTCTCAAAAGATTATTACAAGTTCATAACGTGTTCCTCTCTTCACTTTTTAGCTCAATGACTCCTTGGTATTTTACACTTTTAGAAATACATTATACAACATTTCTTTCTAATTATGGTTGGCTTATTTGGAATTTTTCTCATCTTCACATAAATGTAATCTTATATATAGCAGCTATACATTGATAAAAGTCCAGAACATTTATCCCCAAGGAAAATGCTTTTCGTTAGACCAGGAAGAGAAATGAAAAAGCCACAATCCTAATAGAGCCGAGTATTTTACAAAGAAAATTTCACCCGCAAAACTAAACAAAAGGAGAGTGTAGATGAGTTGGGAGTCAAGAGAACAAAGTACATAGGTCCTGTTCAGGCTCTGCGTTTGATATCTGGAATTTTGAGATATCTGGAATTTTGCATGGGAAATTGGTTGTCCAGATTACATGTGGAATAATGTAACAATAACATTCCATAGGAGCATATCACACATGTGCATTTACTGTATATTCTGCTTCAATGGCGGGGGGGGGGGGGGGGGGGGGCTGCCTTCTGCCACTGGCAGGCAGAAGATAGGACTGTTCGGTGAACTTTCGTAACTTTGTTAGCACCAGAAACGTGGCAACAATTGTGTACTGCCTAGGTGAGGTCTGCTATATGATTTTACTGGGTCGTATGCAAAACATTGCAATGTCACTGTACCTAGGTAAGTGTGACAATAACGTATCATTGAATTATTTAAACTCTCCACACAAGGTGATTGGTGGCTTTTTTTTCCTCTTCGAAGTGCCTCATCATATTTTTGCAATTCCTCTTCTGGATCATTTTTATTAATGTTTTGTGTTTAAGGTGCAAGATATTGATATTGGGGAATTCTCCAACAAAAGATTGAAATGACTCAAGTCACAGTCCCCATTACTATCTCCTTACCTTGTCCCAATGTTCTACTGTATTTGTCAGAAATCAAACTAGACTGATTGCACCTCTGTAATATTGCATACAGCTGGCATCCCAATCTCTGGAATTCCCCAACGAAGCCTGTCTACATTTTCTACCTCCTTTACGATGCTCCTTAAATCTATTATTGTGACTAAGCCTTTGGTAATTTTCCCCTAATCTTTGTGTGGCTCAACAGTGTCTTTATTGTTGGATAACAATGCCGTGGTCTTTGATGTCAGTTCAAGTTAAAACCAACACTAACAAAGACTTGTCCCAAGCTTCTTCCCCCTGCTCCTGTCAGGTAGAAGATACAGAAGCTTGAAAGTGTGCACCACCGGACTCAGGAACAGCTTCTGAATGGTTCTCCCATTAGCTAGGGTACTGTCCAATTCACCGTTACCCTATTACAGACATTCGACTGTGTCTCTAGACCTGGTGCATCACAATGCTGAGAACTATACTCTGCACTCTGTATCTTCCTTTTTGCTCTACCTATTGTATTTGAGTTTGGCTTGGATTTATTTATGTATAGTATTATCTGATTTGATTGGATAAACACAAAGCTTTTTACTGTACCTCAGTGTATGTGACAATAGTAAACTGAACCTAATTGGAGAACATTTGTTGCATATTAAACACTTAGGGACAACAACAAATACTCTGATCAGGGAGAGCAAAGAGACATACAGTATTATGCTCTTGGTGTTCCAACAAGCAGTACATTTCCATCACTTTTTCTTTTCACTGTCTTGTAGAATTTACATGTAATTCATATTTTTGGATGTGTTTTATGTGCCTGTGATGGTGCTGCAAGCAAGATTTTCATTGTACCTGTACCTCACTGTACTTGTGCATATGACTATGACCTCGACTTGACTTGACAGCCCAGCCAACCGTGGCTTGTCTGAAGGTAGAGGTTGCAAGGGAGAAGTGGAAGGGTCTGTTTCCTGAGCAAAACTCAAAGTGCTGGAGGAACTCGGCAAGTCAGGCAGCATCTGTGGAGGGAATGGACAGACAATGTTTCGGGTCGGGACCCTTCTTCAGATTGGTCTGTTTCTTGCTTGCATTTAATAGAATCAATGTTGGGTTGCGCACCAGGTAGGAGGTTTGATGAAGGATGGCAAAAAAGTCTTAAGACACAGCTATATACTGTGATGGGAGGGGTTGGGGTGAAGGACAAGAGCAAGGGTAAGGCCAATGGCCTCCCCAATGAACATTAACCAATCTAGCACACCGAGGATGAATGTGCATAATATTCAACCTTAAAATACCCTTCAAAGGGAGTCAGATTTAAATTCTAACCCATGCCCTTGAATCTAGGCCACAGAGATGACAATTGACAACAATTCTGTGAAGTACTACAGGACCTCTATATTTAAGGCACGTTGTTGCACTATTGGAATAACTGGTAATCAGGTGAACAACATGAGGCAGAAAGAGAGATCAGGAAAAGGAAGATCTAATCTTTTCAAATGCAGAACAGTCATTGGTACTCTTTCCCAAAAAACAATACTTATTGTGAAAATGTCAACATAAATTATTGCAAATTCTATCTGTAATAAATAAAAGATACTGACATAGTTCCAAACATTGACAATACCTTCAGACCATTAATGATAAATTATAAATATATAATTATCTAAAACAAGACACATCTGGTTAACCCGCACATATATAAAATAATTTTAATTGATTAGAGTGAACCATATCTTCACACATTATAGCTAGAATATAATAGGACTACTGAGTTGTAATAATCTTGACTGATTCCTTTTAAGCAGACTGCAAAATATCCTTCCTGTAAGCTAGACATTTTATTTTTATGTATTTGTTCTTGGGTTGGGGTGTGGTGCAGGAGATGTGTGAAGTGACTGGAAGGAACAGCAGATTCAATGATGAAAACCATTAATTGTTGCTCTGCATTTTTCCTGCCTTCTCTTCCTCTGAAGACCTGCCCTTCCTCGTGGCTGATGTTCTCTCTACGCCATCCCCTCCTGTGGTTTTCCGGATGCCAACAGTGGTCATGGTCTTTGCCTCAGACAAGATGGTGGAGGAAAAGGTAGGGATCATGAATGCAGGAGTACTGCAACTTACTGTGTTCAGCCGAGTTTCCTCGCCTTCCAGTAATTTCCTGAAAAAGAAATCAAAATATTAAATTTGATTAACATGTACTGATTTTTGTATGAATTTCCCTTGGTTATGGGGTAAAATATATTTGAATGATTTCTGATACAAGCCTAGTAAGTGTGAGATAGTAACAGGTGATGCTTTCAGATTCACATTGTAATTCAAACAGAGATGAACAGGGTGGACAATGGGGTGGGGGGTTGCTATTTGAATATGCCATACTTTCAAGAGAGAGTTAGATTTAGCTCTTAGGGCTAAAGGAATCAAGGGATATGGGGAGAAAGCTGGAACGGGGTAATGATTTTAGATGATCAGCCATGATCATGTTGAATGGCAGTGCTGGCTCGAAGGGCCAAATGGCCTACTCCTGCTCCTATTTTTCTATGTTTCTATACTGCTTGAATAGGTCTATTTTTCAAATGGAAATTTTCACAGATCATGAAATAAAAGCAATTTGAATTAATCCAGAAATGTAAATAAAGCATTTTTGTCAGGTTTGAATCTTGACTGCTTCACCCACCTGTTTTTGTTACCCAACTCTATCCCTACCCCTCCCTCCGCACCAAATGTCCCTCATCCCTCCTTGGTCCACCTATTACCCACTGTCTTCCCCCTCGTCTCTTTACACTGACTATCTTCCCTCTCCACTCGCCGTAGTAATGCATCTAAAACATCAACAGATGCTGCTGAATTGGTTGAGTTCTTCTGGTAGTTTGCTTTTTTCACAAAGCTCATTGGTTGTCTACCAATAGGTATTAATATTT
Organism: Rhinoraja longicauda; assembly: GCF_053455715.1. Classification (NCBI taxonomy): domain Eukaryota; kingdom Metazoa; phylum Chordata; class Chondrichthyes; order Rajiformes; family Arhynchobatidae; genus Rhinoraja; species Rhinoraja longicauda. Next base: position 18,201,604 of record NC_135988.1, read on the forward strand.
ACTTAAATATCCCAGTGAATATTATTGCAACAAGCAAAGTTTTCACTGATCATATTGTAAAAGTAATTGGCTCTGGGACAACATCCATTGCTTCTAGCACAGATTTTGTATATTATTTTAAGATTTGATCAAATTAAATATGAAACATCAGTGGATATTGAAATACCATCTCCACTATTTCTTGAACATTGTTTATCAACGCTCTTTTTGTAAAACTTGCATTTGTGTAATTATTGCGTGAGAAACAGCTGGTTTGATTTATTAGTTCAGTGAGATATTCTTACAAAGTTGGCTTTTACCTGTATGCAGCTATTTCAATGTCCAGTGCCATCTTGACATTGAGCAAATCTTGGTACTCCCTCAGGTGCTGAGTCATTTCATTCTTAGTGGACTGCAGCGCATTTTCAAGTTCATTGATGGTTTCCTGTTGAAGTTAAAAGAAACACAGTCAGGTCTTTAGTTTAACTATTTTGGTTTTTCACACCTGCTTATATGATTTGGCAACAATTGCACAGGTTACCAGCATTTGGCTGTGAACGCATCTTCTATCAAGGTGCCATTTCTATTCAAAATGGGAAGACATGGGTGGAGTTTCATTTGTGACCAATAAACAAAGGTTTAAGATAGAAGCTGCATTTATGTTGGAGGTTGCCCATTCTCCCTCCCTCCCCTCAAAGGTGTATATTGATAGGTTAGTTGGCTTTGCAATTGTCCTTAGTGCATAAGTGAAAGGTAGAATCTGGGGGGAATTAATGGGAATTTGAGGAGAATAAAATCAGTGGTGTGGTAGGAGTGTAATGGGTGCTTGATAGTCTGTGGACTGCACAGTCTGTTTCTGTGTTGTATGACCAAAGAACTGGGGAGGTTGATGTTTGGGTGATCTAAAATTACTTTGAATATTTAATGCAGAAATATTCAGCATGACCAGTCCATGCTGCATTTGTGAGTGTTACCAGCCTTATCTAATTCTATCTGCATATATTTCCCATCAGTGATAACCAGACCCATCTTGGAGGTAATTGCCAATTTTACGACTCAAGCATAGTTAAGTAAAAGCTATATCAGTTCTGCAACCTTAATTTATCAGTACCTAGATTAAACAATTTCCTTTTGATTTGGAATGTAATAAAATGTTTAAATTGAATGATCTAAGTGAAAGTTCCGCATACAAAAAATATCCACCTTGACATTCGTACCCGAATGCAATAGACAATAGACAATAGGTGCAGGAGTAGGCCATTCAGCCCTTCGAGCCAGCACCGCCATTCAATGCGATCATGGCTGATCACTCTCAATCAGTACCCCGTTCCTGCCTTCTCCCCATACCCCCTCACTCCGCTATCCTTAAGAGCTCTATCCAGCTCTCTCTTGAAAGCATCCAACGAACTGGCCTCCACTGCCTTCTGAGGCAGAGAATTCCACACCTTCACCACCCTCTGACTGAAAAAGTTCTTCCTCATCTCCGTTCTAAATGGCCTACCCCTTATTCTCAAACTGTGGCCCCTTGTTCTGGACTCCCCCAACATTGGGAACATGTTATCTGCCTCTAATGTGTCCAATCCCCTAATTATCTTATATGTTTCAATAAGATCCCCCCTCATCCTTCTAAATTCCAGTGTATACAAGCCCAATCGCTCCAGCCTTTCAACATACATGCAAGAAAGACATGTATGGTATTAACTGCAGTGAAAGGAAAACAAAAACCGTAAATAGAACCAATTCGTATATTGAAGACAGTGCTTTAGTTCCAAACCAAGATGGCTGCATCATCAGGGTCCATGATGCAGTATCAAATGTATACGGTGTGTACTTTAAGTCTGCAATAAGACAGCATCTATAATTGCAAAATATGCCATTGGAAGATGATGAGATGTTTAAATTATGCACAGCCAAAGGAGACATTAGAACATGCAAGGTGGATTTTAAGGAATGTTTTAGAGGAGAAGAAATCAAGGGTTCAGTTAAAGAGCATTTGGTGTTTGGTGCATTGAGTGCCCTGGAAGTGATGGGAGGCACAACAGTGCCATGACATCAAGAAAAGAGATTAGAGGGGTGAGCTATTGGGTTAGTTGTATTCATAGAGGCAGGACTGTAAAGTAAAGGGTTTAAGGGATGGGGGGCTGTTGTCTTGATGGTGAACCTTGCTGCTAAATACTTGGTGACTACCTGCAGGTTGTTGATCTCCGCATTGTGTCTGTCCTCCATATCCAGCATTTGCTTCTCCAGACACTCGTTGGTGCATTTGACAGCTTCGATTTCAATGTTCCGTGATTGCAGTTGGCGTCGGTACTCGGTAATCTCCTCTTTGGCTGCCCGGGCAGCCTCGTTACCACGGGTTGCATTCTCCGTGAAGTTGGCGAATTTTGATTTGTACCACTCTTCCGCCGTCTGCTGGTTCTTTAAGGCGATCACCTCGTACTGGGACCTGATTTCTTTCAGAGCAGCTGTCAGATCCGGCTTGCCCACATCGACCTCCACTGTCACCTGGTGTTGGAGGTTAGATCGTAAATTAAGATTGCATAATTTGGAAACATAAACCACTGCACCATTTTACAATGGCGTGTTTTGCCTGAATGCAGCATTTTGACTGCAGTATTGAAAGTACATGTGTTGGCATATCCAGATACAAATTAACACCAGGAGATAAGCAACCAGACTCATATTCCTAATGCACCTATCACTGACTCTAAATATTTTGAATCACATTGAAGTGCAATATTTGCTATAAAAACATAGAAGGAGGAGGCCATTTGACCCTTCGAGCCAGTACCGCCATTCATTGTGATCATGGCTAATCATCCACAATCAGTAACCCATGCCTGCCTTCTCCCCAAACCCCTTGATACCGCTAGCCCCTAGAGCTCTATCTAACTCTCTTTTAAATTCATCTAGTGAACCTTCTGTGGCAGAGAATTCCACAAATTCACAACTCTCTGGGTGAAAAAGTTTTTTTCTCATCTCAGTTTTAAATGGCCTCCCCTTTATTCTTAGACTGTGGCCCCTGGTTCTGGACTCCAACATTGGGAACATTTTTCCTGCATCTAGCTTGTCCAGTCCTTTTATAATTTTATACGTTTCTATAAGATCCCCTCTCATCCTTCTAAATTCCAGCGAATACAAGCCCAGTCTTTCCAATCTTTCCTCAAATGACAGTCCCGCCATCCCGTGGATTAACCTTGTAAACCTATGCTGCACTGCCTCAATAGCAAGGATGTCCTTCCTCAAATTGGGAGACCAAAACTGCACACAATACTCCAGATGTGGTCTCACCAGTGCCCTGTACAACTGTAGAAGGACCTTACTCCTATACTCAAATCCTCTCGTTATGAAGGCCAACATGCCATTAGCTTTCTTCACCTCCAGCTGTACCTGCATGTTTACTTTCAGTGACTGGTGTACAAGAACACCCAGGTCTCGTTGCACTTCTCTTGTTCCTAATCTGACACCATTGAGACAATAATCTGCCTCCTTGTTCTTGCCGCCAAAGTGGGCAACCTCACATTTATGTACATTGTACTGCATCTGCCCACTCACTCAACCTGTCCAAGTCACCCTGCAACCTCCTAGCATCCTCTTCACAGTTCACACGGCCACCCAGCTTTGTGTCATCTGCAAATTTGCTAGTGTTACTTTAATTCTATCATCTAAATCATTTATATTGTAAATAGTTGCGGCCCCAGCACCGAGCCTTGCGGCACTCCACTCGCCACTGCCTGCCATTCTGACAGGGATCCATTTATTCCTACTCTTTGTTTCCTGTCTGCCAACCAATTCTTTATCCATGTCAATACCCTACCCCCAATACCATGTGCTCTAATTTTGCCCACTAATCTCCTGTCGGACCTTATCAAAGGCTTTCTGAAAATCAAGATACACTACGTACATTGGCTCTCCTTCATCCATTTTACTTGTCACATCCTTAAAAAATTCCAGAAAATTAGTCAAGCAGGAGTTCCCCTTCATGAATCCATGCTGACTTGGACCAATCCTTTTACTGCTATCCAAATGTGCCGTTATTACTTCTTTAATAATTGACTCCAGCATCTTCCCCACCACCAATGTTAGGCTAACTGGTCTATAATTCCCCGTTTCCTCTCTCGCTCCTTTCTTGAAAAGTGGGATAACATTAGCTACCGTCCAATCCACAGGAACTGTTCCTGAATTTATAGAACATTAGAAAATGATCACCAATGCGTCCAGGATTTCTAGAGCCACCTCCTTGGGTACCCTTGGATGCAGACCATCAGGCCCTGGGGATTTATCAGCCTTCAGTCCCACCAGTCTACCCAATACTATTTCTTGCCTAATGCAAATTTCTTTCAGTTCCTCTGTCTCCCCAGATCCTCTGTCCTCAAGTACATCTGGGAGATTGTGTCTTACTTAGTGAAGACGGAACCAAAGTACCTGTTCAACTCTTCTGCCATTTCCTTGCTCCCCATAATAATTTCACCTGTTTCTGCCTTCAAGGGACCCACATTTGTCTTTACTAATCTTCTTCTCTTAACATACCTAGAGAAGCTTTTACTATCCTTCTTTATATTCTTGGCCAGCTCACCCTTGTACTTCATCTTTTCACCCCGTATTGTCCTTTTTGTTACCTTCTGTTGTCCTTTGAAAGTTTCCCAATCCTCTAGCTTATGTTGTTAGATATCCTATAGTTTAGACTAGGGTTATTAGACCCTAATAACCAAATCTCACTCATGAGGATGGCTCATTGGATGAACTTAAGAGGGCTGGGGGTTACCCAGGAGGAAGGCACTGCAAAACAAAATGGATGCAGTGTACGGAGGGCTGCAACATTAATGGATCTTCGTCATTCAATTGAACGTGATCACAATGAGAATAATCTGCTCCCGAACCTTTTCGGACGGCGAGTCCAAGTCATATTTGCTAAACTAGCTCGCATTGTAATTCTGAATGTGTAGAAAAGTGTAAACAGTGATTCAGACTGTATTTGGATTGATGAACGTTAAAAAAAAATCGCATTTTAGACAAAAGAATTAACTCTATAAAATAGAATAAACCCATTGAACATAATTCACAATTTCCCCGTCATCTTGATGACAATAAAAAACACGACCCAACCAAGAAAACCAAAAGAAATATTGACGCATTAAGAAAAAAAAATATTAACGTTGTTCCTTGTTAAAGACAAATTTTGATAGGATCTTTTTGGAGGTGGAAGAATATTGAAGAGAATATGCAGATTTGTTTTAACTATACAGCAGCTGGACTGAGGCCAGTTGTTCCGCAGCGCTGCTTCGCAGCCGAACCCTGCTCTGTTTCAATTCCAGACAACAGTTCTCCTCGTCAATAAATGGGAGGCAGAGCTTCGTCGCATCCCCCTGCATCTGCCGGAGAATGGAACACAGATACAGTTCAGTGAACATTTAAAAACCGACATTTTACATCAGGGCCGCGTGGACATAAAAAGCAGGAGCAGGCCATTCGGCCCCGATATAAAATGTTGTTCAATAAATGATACAAATGACAACCCTTGCACTAACCCAATATAATTTAATGTCATAAAACAAAACTCATGGCCGTCTTGAATGTGAATATCAAGAACTTGCAGATGCTAGGAATCTGAAATAAAAACAGAAAGCTCTGGAAACACTCAATCGGGCAGGCGGCATCTGTGGAGAGAAATGGTTAAGATTTCAGATGCTGGGGCGCTTCTGGAAGAGACTTCTGGCCGCCGAGGCGGAGCGCTTTCTGCATCTCCACATCTGTACCTGGGACGCCTGCAATGCGGCTTGTAACTCGGCCAGGTCTTCCTGGTGGACCTTCTTCATGAAGGCGATTTCATCCAGGAGAGACTCGATCTTCTTCTCTTGCTCCAGCCTGGCCAAAGTGGCGTCATCCAGGTCTTTCCTGTACGCCTTCAGCGTGGCCTCGGCCTGTTTTCGCTGCTGAAGCTCTTGGTCGTACTTGTCCTTGAGTTTGTCCAGGCAGCCGGCCAGATGTTCGCAGTCGAGGCGCAGCTGGCTCCGCTCATGGCTCAGCTCCTCCACCCGGGTGCGCAGGTCGCGGATCTCCTGCTCGTACACCTGGTTGAGACGGGACGGCTCGGCCTGCTTCTGCCTCAGCAGGGTCACCTCGGCCTCCAGCACCTTGTTCTGCTGCTCCAGGTGATGCACCTTGTCGATGTAAGTAACGAAGCGGTCATTCAGCCCTTGGAGCTGTTCCTTCTCGTTGGTCCTGATGATCTTGAACTCATTGTTGACCGCTGTGCACTGGGACAGGTCGAAGGAGTCGAGGGAAGAAGGATAGACGCTCGACCTTTTGTAAGAGAAAGGAGAGAGGCTTCTGGACACGGAGACTTTGGTCACTGAGCTTCTGGAAGGGCTGCTTGAGGTCAACCGGTTGGACAACCGGAGGTTGTCGCCGAAACCCTTACGGTAAGAACCATGGTAGTACTCGGAAGAGTAGCTCATCTTTGGGGCCGGGTGGAGGAGTGGAGCGGAGTGGACTCGATTCGACTCGTCCTGCGTCGAATGAACAAAGGCACCTCTGCAAAGCCTCCCTTTAGTACCCAACATGTGAGCGGCCAGAGCGAATCGGCAGCGCTCAACACCCCCACCAACCCCTTCCCACCAACCCTCCCTTGCTGCGACCCCTCTAACGTGTCGTTCCTCCTTGGATCTTCTTGGCACGCAGTGATCATCTCATCACCTGACTTCAGCAGAAAATGTATGCAATCGTGTCGATATTTAACGCGCGATGGGCAGATTTTTAACAAGCGAAGGGTCGACATTATCAGAGAAACATCTATTGATTAAAGATAGACTTTTCAGAACGATCATGGTTATAAATCACAGCCGGAGAAGTGAAAGGAATGGTGCATCGCTACAGTGTGTTAGTTTACCCATTTTCACGCTGCAAATCGGCGAGGTGTCAAAATATGAGTGTTCCCCTTTTACTTTCCATTTTCTCTACGTCTAGGTATTACTGTCTGGCCAGAAAAGGTTCAATGCACTGTCTGACAGGATGTCATAAATGCCTCAAGGTGGAGTCAAACATTTTCTCACTGAATGCGCCGAGTTTTAAAATTATTACCGTATTTCATTTCCCCTGCATTCTCGGAAGGAAGAACGCTAAGGTTTTATTTATAGTAATTCAATTTCTGAATATATTCTTTCCATTGTTCTAAGTCTAAAGCTGAATGATAATTGTATTTGAATCCCCTCCTCTCACAGAGGCGATAAAATTAAAATGGCAGGGTTGAGGGTCAGGAAGGCTGTTCTTTTGCAATACCATTCGCATTGCAGCATCTGGGTGCTCCTTGCAACGGCACCAGGGGTTGCAGGTGGCTTCCAGATATGCCGCATTGGAACATCCGCTCAGTGTATTGGACGGCGCCCCCCTCCAGAAATCGCGTTTTCATTGTATTTGAAGTGCGTCGGTGCAGCATCTTTGACCACACTGATCCGCAGGCGTGACTGAATTGTGTCGCGAAGAGCAGCCCCCGGCATTGCAGTAATCTCTCACTGACCGGGTTTCATACAGGTCCTCACTGTCAGCAGGGAGGAAGAACTTCAGCTATGTGACAGACTGGACATGATGGCGTTGATTTCCAAAGAGCAGAGAAGATTCAGTGAAAATTTGATGGAGATGCTCAAATTTTGTTTCAATATATATATACGAGTGAACTTAGTGGGAGAGCCAGCAGAGGACATGGGTTTAAAATGACTTACAAAAGTACTTGGGGAAAATGAGGAATATTTCTACATGGCAGGTTGTGATCAATTCCCAATAATACATTTTAATTTGGGATTTGGAAAGATACAGGTAGTAATGTGTTTCCATAACACAAATTAGAAATAATGCGTTTGACAAATTAGGGAACAGAATTTACCTTACATGGACAAAACTGGTTACAATGTGATCTCGATTGGGAGCTAGAGAACCAGTTCAAAGTTTGGAAATTGACAAGAGAAAAAAGAGTTGTCTTGGAAAAGAAAGTCTTGGGGAAAAGGTGGTTTCCCTGTATCTTCCCTGCAGTAAACAACCGTCGCTGTCTCTTAGAATACAGTTTGTCATTTCACCATCATCGGCAAAAGAGATTAACAAACAATCACTTCTATTGACATTTGTACAGTGATACTTTATAAAACAATGAAAAATAAAACCTTTCATATTTTTAGTTTGCAATAACAAAAATAATTGTAAGATTATGAAAAAGACCATTAATTTCAAAAATTCTGCAGGAAAAGAACTTTGTTATTGTGAGTCTGCAACTCTCTACCCCCTAACCCGTATATATCCCTATTGACAATTGTTGTTTATATTGCGATTTTGCATAACGTGAGGTTTCTTAGGAACATAACTATCATGTTATAGCAGAACTACCTTCAGCTGACAAGGACAGAAAACTCCAGGGTTAAAGAGGAAAAGCATGTGAATGAGAATTATTGGATAGCTCTGTCAAAGGGCTGACTGGCTCACTTCCAGGCAGTCAGATAATGAAACTCACAACAGGAAAGAGAGAGGACAATTTATTCCACACCAGACATATCTAAATTGCATTAGGAAGCATTCACATTAGTTTACTTGCTTCAAATGCCTTCAACATGCACATTTAACTGAATCACTGAGCCTTAATTAATCAACCACATATCACAGGAGATTGCTGCATCCCTATAAAATAAACCAGGAAGGGCAGTGCATTGCAGCTGACATTCATGATATCTATCCCAATGGGAATAACTGATGTTTGCTTCACTTGAGCCGTGCATAAGAAGCCCAGCAGATGCCTGGCACTGAACAGTTTATAAAACATTCTGGAAGGCAGCACACGAAGGTGTGCTATGGTAAAGTGTTTAATAGATACTAAACTGCCCTACATACACTAGGCATGCGTAGCCATTCCTGCCTTTGCTGCAGTTTAAAGACAGTAGCATCAATTTATTCAGTATCTCAGTAAATATTGTCAGGTTTTTGATTAAAATCAATATCTGACAGGTTGTATTTTTTGATTTAGCTGTAGTTTGGGAATATGCAGAGAAAATAAACGGCTCACAGAGACTGAGGCATAGGTCAGTGCATATTTAGATAGATTTTCAGTGTCCTATGATGTTTGAAAATCTGAGGCATGGTTGCGATGGAACTTTGATTGATTTGATTGATTGATTGATTGATACTTTATTGTCACATGTACTTGGTACAGTGAAATTCTTTATTTTGCAAATAATACACGTATGCAAAGAGTCGCCATGTATAGTGCGCCAACAAAGCTACAAACGTATTCAATATAGTCCTGATGGTCCCTCTTCCTTCTGCCCCCCCCCCCCCCCCCCCTCTCACCCAGCAGAATTGTTTGTATATGCAGGCTTTCCCCTTTATAGCTAAAGCTCAGGAATATCCCTAGGCCAAAAACAAACTGCTGGAGTAACTTAGCGGTTCCTACAGCATCTGTGAAGGCTGAGAGATGGTCCATGTTTCAGGTTGAGACCCTGCATAGAGTTATACAACACAAAAACAACCCCTTCAGCCCAACATGCCTATGCCGACCAACCTGCCCTTGTTTGGCCCATATTCATCTAAACCTTTGCTAGCCATGTAACTGTGCAAATATCTTTTAAATCAGGGCATCCTTAGGGTATTTGGAAGTCAAATTCGTTTTTTTGATAAATTCCCGGCTTCTGTCCGGTGAGGTTGTTACCAATATGCAAAAATATTGGCTGTAATCAGTTTTCCTTTCAGATATGTTTGCATAAGCAACAAACTATTATCACAGGTCCAAAAAGTGAATGATTGGCACGAGAGGTGAGAACTAAATATCAGTAGAATAATATCTCTGTTTTAAAGTGTGAAATGTGTCAAAATAAAGTAACACATTAGGTGAAACCCCATCTGGAGATCTATGCACAATATTGGTCTCCTTATGTAAGCAAGGATATTAATACATTGGCAGCAGGTCAGAGAGATTTCTGCAGATCTTTCCTACACAGGTTACTTGATATATACTTTGAATGGGAAATTTGCCTTATGAGGAAATTTGTACAGGCTAGGCTTGAATTCGCTGGAGTTTAGAAAAGTAAGAAGGGCTTTGATGGAAACATACTCAGTCCTGAGGGGATTCAAAATCTGTGGCGAGGATGTTTCCCCTAGTTGGAGAATCTAGAATAGTTTAAAAATAAGAAGGCTCTCACTTAAGTCTGAAGAAGGGTCTCAACCCAAAACGTCACCGATTCCTTCTCCCCAGAGATGCTGCCTGTCCCACTGAGTTACTCCAGCATTTTGTGTCTACCTTCGATTTAAACCAGCATCTGCAGTTCTTTCCTACACAGGCTCTCACTTAAGATAGATGAGGCAAAATATTTTCTGGCAGGTGGCTGAGACTCTTAGTAACATCTCAGGCAGTGAAGACAGAACCTTTCGATATTTTTAAGGCAGAGTTAGATAGATCATTGATTTCAATGTGGTGAAAGGTTACAGAGGGTAGATGGGAATTTCAAGTGCAGATTACAATCTAATCAGCAATGATTTTATGAAAGGGAGGAAGAAGCTCAAGGAGTTATCTTGCCACTGATTCATTGACAAGTAAATCTGTGGGCAATAACATTGTCAGGTTCACTCAGATGTAGGAGATTTAATTGGAAAGTGCAGGGTTTATTTTGCAAGGTTTCTCACTGAACTGGCCTAATTAGTGATTGTAAAAAGCAAGTTTTATAAAAGATCATCTTTGAATTTCAGTCATAAAATGAGTAGCTTTCAACCCCTGCTGAGGTTAGAATTCACTGGAGAAGGTACAAGGCTGATGTACAACTCGTCAGAAATTGACAGCTGCACCACTGATTTATGGATGACCAGCATTCCGCCCTGATTGAAGTCTCATTAAATCAATGAGAAAAACAGTTCGAACCATTGATTTGCTCAAAGAACTGAGCCAGCACTTAAATTGAAAGCATTGAGCTTTAAGGCTAAAGCTTTGTGCACTGACCTTTGACAGGGAGGATATATTATAAAAAATGAACACAATATTGAAAGGCTATGACTTTGAGAGATTCCCTTCCCCAGAAGTTTAGTTTCATGAATTATTTTGCATTTGTGAATGGGAAATGGTAATATTAGTGTAGCTGCTTTTCTTGCCCATTATTAGTTACTGTGAGGCTATTAACATTCAACAATATTTTTGAATGAGACATTAAATCATGGTTTGTCTGCTCCCCCATATGGACACAAAATATTCTATATCACAACTTGAAGGAGCATTGGGTTCTCTCCTGGACAATAATATTTAGCCAGTGCCCTGGATAATATTTATCCCTGAATCACAGAGATAGATATTGGGCACTGATATTGGGCACTGGCCAAAATTACGCCAGCTTTCTGGGCATTTTTACACTGCCATTTGTGGGAGCTTGCTGTGTATAACTTGGTAGCCATCCATCCCAGAATATAACATGACTTATCCTCAAAGCAAACAATTGGCTGTTAAACATCCAGATTCTTCAAAAGGCACTATATAGATAGTAGCCTATCCTTATATAATATGACATGGGACAGGACTCAGGGACTTTGCTGTCAAGGAGAGGGTGGCAAGTTCCCAACTCGTAACTGGGTCTGAAGGTGTCGGTGCTAACTGAGCGACCTGAATGAATCACAATCCCACCAGTAGAACTTGTTTGCATCTGGAATTGCTTTTGTGATAAGCTTTCCAATCTGCTGCATCTTGGCATTCTGCGGCAAGCCCCTCTCCAATTTACACGCACGTCGAGATTGAATTGTTCCACTTGGCTCAATGGTATAATAGCATCAGCCCGCTGCAGGCGACAGCATTCTGCTTTATCTGCAGCTCATCCACAAACATAATCATCCACTGTGTTACTGTATCAGACCACTAAGCTTGGTAGTGGACTGTTCAATGAAGACTACATTTTTCCACTGCACATCCCAAAATGCTGAGCACCACCACCTAAAAGGACAAGGTTCTCCAAAAACAGGATGCCCTGCATATTCAATTGCAAAATATTCTTTAGTTTCTAAATGCAATCAGACCATTCTTTTGCATCATACTTCTGCACATTGCATCATACAATTTTGCTATGTGTTTCCATGCACAGTACACAAAGGCTGAAGGACATGCAGCAGTGTTTCCGTTCATCATTCAATGCAGCTGCAATATTGCTGCTGTGATATGGGGCCTTAGATACTAGACTGAAAACAGTATGAGTTACGGACAGGAGAACATATCTGAAGAGAGGGAGTAGTCCACACAACCACTCCTTAAACGGACCGACCACACATGCATAGTTGTCGATGAGTTCGCCACAGAAGTCAGAGAATGATGGATCAGAGCTCTCTGCACTTTGCAAGTGGGGCCTTCTGCTTATTTGGGCAATTCTGACAACTCGGATTCATTACCTGGATTCCCTGGACCATCAACCGTCAAGATGTCCAGTCTAGAGGCAGAGAATTGGGTGCCCACTTTCTCTGTCCCAGCACTCATGGGAAGCTTTCCTTCCACTTCATAAGGTCATGTTCATGTGTTATAGGAGCAGAATTAGGCCATTTGACCCATTGAGTCTACTGCACCATTCAATCATAGCTGATCTATCTTTCCCACTCAACCACATTCTCCTGCCTACTCCCCATAACCTTTGACACCCTTGCTTATCAAGAACCTGTCAAATTCCACTTCTCTGAGTGGTTCCTGATTCACTATTCAACTGTGGAACCATTGGTTTGAGAGCTGCAGCCACGTTGGTGAAATGGCTAGAATTTTACTGACGGGAAATCGGGTGGTGAGATCAAACTGCTCGCACCAATCCCGTGCTTTGGTGACAGAGATGGTTCCTTGGACGTGAGGTGGTTCCGATCATCAATTGGCCGGTTTGTGTTCTTCACCTCTGCGCTACCTCCTTGCGTCCTCTCCCTTCTGTACCCAGGTTCTAACCCTATCAATAATTGACCTAAAACCTTAAATGTTTCATTTTCTTTGAAGTTGTTGGTCATTACTTTACATTTTCTGTTTTTAATTCAGATTTCCAGCAAGTGCATTTTTTTGTTGATTTTCGTTGTAATACATATCATCTTAGCATGTGGTATGGCTCAAGTCCTGAAATTATGCCCGGGTATATGTGCAAAAGGCACGTGAATTACCCCAACACACCTTTAACATTGTTTATGCATCAGAATTGCTCCCTTCTCCATACGGGTGGGCCTTGCATAACTCAATTACCAGCTAATACTGCCATCTATTGTTCATTACTATGCATTTCATTCTAGATGGGAATGTTTGCAAATACATATCATAAAGAGCACAAATCTAAACGACTAAAAATGAATAAACTCCAGCTAGTACAGGCTCAGAGATTTCAAAGGCTCCTCTGCATCAATGAAGAAACAATGACTTTTCCTCATGTCAGGATGATGTGCTGCTTGAAGGGAACATGGAGGCAGGGAGGATGTCCTATTGTTAATAATTAATAATCCTGTGAATCATTTACACTACACCATTAACATCGGATGGTAGAATTAAAAAGGGAGATATATACTGAAAATCTAAATAGAAAATGTTGGAAATAAGCAGTACAGTAGATTAAGGAGCAATCATGGAGAGAGAAAACATTCCACTTTCTATTTATTGGTTAATCTGCATCTTCTGTACATCCATTTTATAAGAAATGCACCAACGTAAGAGCAAATATTTTTCTTATTGTGTGCATATAACACAAACATTTTATTGAGAACTTCTGTATAAAACTATTAATAATAAAATATAGTGACATTGTATTTACAAAGAACAACTGCATTTCTTTATTTAGTTGCAGACAATTATGCTTCATATTAGTTTTGTTTACAGATAGAGCTGGAAACAGGCCCTTCTGCCCAGCGAGGCTGCGCTGACCATTGGTCACCTGTTCATATTAGTTCCATGTTTTCTCACTTTTGCATCCTCTCCCTACACACTTGGGGCAATTTACAGGGGCCAATTAACCAACAAACCGGCACGTCTTTGGGGTGTGGGAGGAAACCGGAACACCTGGAGACAACCCACGCGGTTACAGGGAGAACATGCAAACACTACATAGACACCACCTGATGTCAGGATCGAACCCAGGTCTCTGGTGCTGTGTTGGAAGACAGTTTGGAAAAATAGAGAATGTTTACATAAAAAATGATCTTCTGATGGATTCTTAATATTCAGTCTCAAGTACTCCCTCTGAAGAAATATGTAAGGGGGAACTGCAGATGCTGGAGTTAGCCAGTTGGCTGAGGCATCAGTTCAGTCTCCACTGTTGGAAATACAAACTGGGAGCTTTCTTCAGTCCTCACACGATTAGGATCATTCCCCATACCAAATTACAGTAAAAATAATTATGTCAGCATTAATTTTCTGAAATAAACGTTAATAAGTATGCTCAGATTAATTAAGGGTTTTTCCAGGAAATTGACAGGCATTTCCTCCCCATTATTTAGCCTGAGTTATTGATTCGTCCTGCGTGAGAGTTCCTGTATTAATCTTCCTGTTATTCCACTTGGCAAGCCCTATCCTAAACCCACTTAGTGACTCCCAACGATCTTCCCAGTTATGGTGAGGAATAACAGCAAAGTGTTTGAGCAGGAACCCTAGCTGCCTTGTGATGCGGTCTCCTGTGTCATGAAGCCAATTTGAGGGTCCTACTTCTTGATGGATAAACCCAGTGATATCCAGCCTAATCTATGGCTGGCCGGGGACTTGAGACCGAAGCTGGGCTCTCCTCATCCAAAAAAAAGATTATTCTGATCTTATGCCTCCTGAATGTAAATCTTGTCAACAAACCATTTGCTACCCCCACCTTGTAGAATTCATGCATCTAATCCCTCTGATGATTAACCTTTTTCCCCTCACTATAACATCCCCCCCCCCCAAAAAAAAACCCATTCACTTGAAGAACAGAAGGTTGATGCGTCTCCAACGGTACAAGCTGCTACCTCGAGACTAAAGGCAGCATCTCATCACCATGAGACACCGTGTAATGTCCATGCTTTTTTCATGTATGTTGTTTAAATTCAGCATTCACTGTTGGTTCTGGGCATGAGGGAAAAGTCGATGAACTATCACTTGGGAATGCCATGTATCTGCTCTTGAGCAGCATTGTTCTCTCCAGTGCCTGGAGGCTGGCAGGGACAGTGCTTATGATTGGAAGCCGGGCAGTTGCAGGAACCTGGACATTCTATGCAGTGAGGATTTGGAGGTGTCTGGCTCACTGCTTCGCCTGTGAGGGATGTCTTGCTGTTTCCTTTTCCGCGCAAGCTCTTCTTCCAGGACCTGCACAGACGGAACAACCACAGTCAGCTTCAGCGAAGGTCAAGAACTGATCAATGTTGTCATTTAGCTCCTCAAGCCTGTTCTGATAGTCAGTGACATTTTAGCCAAACAGTAACCTACATATGGACAGGACCATAGCCCATCAAGTCTACTCCATTCAATCATGGCTGATCTGTATCTTCCTCTTAACCCCATTCTCCTGTCTTCTCCCATAGCCCTTGACACCACTACTTATCAAGAATCTATCCATCTCTGCCTTAAAAATATCCATTGACGGCCTCCACAAATAATTCCACAGATTCACCACCCGCTGACTAAAGAAATTTCTCCTCATCTTCCTAAAAGGGAATCTTAGATTGTCATTCCATTTGAACAAAGACTCTTGAATCATCGTTAGATCCAGAATGAGACTTTTTATTAAATAGCATTATTCGACAACGGTTGAGACCAAGCCATATAAACAAAAGAAAAATTGTACTCAATATTGAATTCTGACTGCCTACCCTTTTTGTAAACTATTATCTGTAGTCCCTTATTTCTCCATTGAATTCTACAGCTTCAGGAACTTAATTTCTCAATCTGCATCAGACATCCATTGTATTAGTAGTTTGGTGTGAGAATGATGAACCAAAGAATGGCTTTTTGCAGATTCTTTGGCGTGAATCTTATGGAGGTTGGAAGTGGGATCCTGCAGCAATCTCCAACCCAAAAGCTACATCCCTCCATTCAACATTTACCTCTTTGCGAGACGTAAGACGATCCTTCCATTCCTTTAGCTCCATCGTGTGTTCCTCATCAAGTGCCTTTAGTTTTTCTTTCTCACAATCCACCAGAAGATGTAATTTCTCATTCTGGTAAGAGATAAAATAGTGTAGTATCTCAACATTTATCTGGTTCACATACAACTTTAATTTAAATGTAGTTAATTTTTCGGAAAAGTTAGGAATCAGTAGTTTATACTTCTATCTTCCTTGAGCATGGGTTAGATCCTGATGGGGTCCGGAATGCCACTGAGCTCCCAAATTCCAGATGCCAACAGTTTGGGGAATTTGGTCACTTTTAATTTGCAATTCAAGTATTGAAACACAAAAGCTCTCCAAAAGATGCAGTACCAATGTTTTGTCACTGCCAAGGCTAGTAACTATCTTTCAAGCAACAATATCTGTCTTGAAACAGTGCAGTCCTGGCAGTGAAGCTATTTTCACAGTGCTTTTAGATAAGGAGTTCAAGAATGTTGATACAGTAACAATGAAAGAACTTCAAAATACTATTCAGAAAATTAAAATTATGATAGAGTGGGTACAGAGAAAAAGTGTTTAACTTGAAGCCAAAAATATACAAGTTTTGAGGAAATCTAAAAGGGAGTTCAGAAGAAACCGCCCTAGGCAAAGAGTGATGAGCAAGTGGAACTTTCTCCCAGAGGAACTGGTTGAGGTGATTAGTATAGACGCCCTTCATGGGAGACTGGATAAGGGAAAGGGAGATACAGTAAGCTAGAGAATTCACATGAATTCATACAAATGGGGAGAGGTTCAAGTGCATCATAAATGCCAATATACTTTGGTTGGAGTGAATGGCCTATGTGCCTTCTATCTTATGTCAACCTGTGTAAAATTGTGTACAGGAGTCTGTTCCTATTCTGACAGATTCTTTATCCATTTGTTTTTCTCAGTCATATTTTGGCTCCCTCCCCTTCTTATCCCGCACCACACCTGCTTCAGCCTCTATCTGACTGAAGTGCGGGACCTGGAAGAAAAGTAGATGTGAAGATGCTGCAGGCCTCTGGCCAGACCTAGACTGGAGGTGTAGATAATTCAAAAAGGTGGTGAGCTACCTGGAGCTGCTGTAGTTCTACATGGTTGTTTTCACACTGCTTCAGCCGATCCTTGAAATGAGCTTCGTGTTTTTGCTGCTGGTGCTGCTTTTCTGCTTTCTGTCGAGCTTCTTCCTGGGCCATGAACTGGAGAGAAATCACCACCATTAACTAACAATGTTTTTAGTTCAACAACATCAGAATGGAATCAACATCTTATGGGTACCCTCCAACTGTGGATTTCATGTTTATAAGTTATAGGAGCAGAATTAGGCCATTTGGCCCATCAAGTCTACTCTGCCATTCAATCATGGCTGATCAATCCTTCCCTCTCAACCATATTCTTCTGCCTTCTCCCCAATGTCATAACCCCTGATCATGACATTTGTATTCACATTATAAGGCATATGAGTGCAAAGTGAACTGAATAACCTGTTTGATGAGCTCCCTTTGCTCCACTGAGCCAATTGTTCGGTTCTTCAGGCTCTGTTTGAACATATTCAGTCTGATCTTGGCTTCGTTGCGTTGTATTTTTGGCAGTCGAGCCCGCTCCTGTGCTTGCTGGCTCTTCAAATCTTCTATGAGGCAGTGGTGATCGTGGGACATTCTCTCCTTCTCCTGTGAAAAGGATGGAGAAAACAGCTTATTGCACAGAGAAATCTAACATTATGGAAATTAAGAAAAGCTTGATAATAGAACATAGAACAGTACAGCACGGCAACAGGCCCTTCGGCCCAGTGTTTGTGCTGAACATGATGCCAAGTTAAACTGATCTCATCTGCCTGTACAAGATCCATAGTCCTCTATTCCCTTCACTTCCATGTTAAAAAGCCTCTTAAACATCACTATCGTATCTGCTTCCACCGCTATCCCTGGCAGCGCATTCTAGGCCCCCCACTACTCTGTCAAAAAACGTGCCCAACACATTCTCCATTAAACTCCACGCACCCCACCTTATTAAATGTCCGCTAGTCTTGAACATTTCCACCCTGGGAAAAAGATTCTGACAGTCTACCCTAGCTATGCCTCTCATAATTTTCTACACTTTTATCAAGTCACCACTGAACCTCCGACAACCATCTCTTCATTTTGATGTCTTCAACCCTTTTTGTTACCTGCGTGGGCTGCATGAAATTCCAATTCCAAGGAAACCTAATTTCCTTTCTGGTCTGGTCATAATAGGAATAGGAGAGATGGGGCGGGAGAAGATCATTCGGCTCCTCATGGCCATCTGCCGTTTACATATTCTTGCTGAGCACATGTGTTTCCCCCAGGAGCTCTGCTCCATCGTTCAGTCAGAACATGGCTGACTATTTTACCTCAGAGCTATTTCCTTCCAACACTTTTTGTTTTGACATAGGTAACCATTCAGGTTTAAACTGATCAATTAGCACACGCAAGCACACACGCACACACACAAACATGCATGAACGAACACACACACACACACACAAGCAAAATACACTGCATGTTGAAAACAAATAAAATGAAGAGAATGTTGGAAATATCATTTGTCATATAAGCTCTCTTTCATGCCATCTTATGGCACATCCCTTTTTCTTTCCTTTCTCCCCCATACGTACAACTCTCCCCTCATCTCCTGCACCTCCTCCCAAAAGTTTAAAATCTTGACCCTCTTAGGGTTTTGACAAGATGTGATCAACTGAAACATTAATTTATTTTCTCTCTCTACATGCATTACTTGACATGTTGAGAAATTCCAGAATTTTAAAGTGTTATCACTAAGACTCACAAACAAACAAATGTACAGATATACATACTTAGGAAAGGTGACCTTAGCATGGAGATTTACACCTTAGCATGTAGATTTTTAATGTGATTTTCACTCACCTTTTCATGTCTTTTCATCAGCTGTAGTCTCTGTAGTGAGAACTGCTCCTTCACTTGCTGCTTGAACAGGTAATATTTTTCATTGAGATGTCGCTGCTCAATGTCCCAGACCACTCCCTCACGGTCTAATGATGAGACCAGGGACCGAAGGTGCAACAAAAGACAACCAGCTAGTTAAATGGTGCCTTTGACATGGCGACATTTTACAGTGTTGTTGAAAAAGTCACAAAATTGAGAGAGAGCAGTAGTAATCTAGTCTTGATGTTTTAGATCTGTGTGGAGGTGGTGCTGATAGAGAAAGAAGGAGGATTTGCACTTCCAATGTTATGTGTAAAAAAAAAACCAGAAAATGTTAGCAACATTGGCAGATCAGTCAGCAGAAACAATTGGAGTTTCATGTCTGGAATCCTCCGTTGGAATGCAAAAGAGCGAAAACAAGTTAGCTGAGAAGATGAGGCAAGGGGTGGGTAGAGCAAAGAGAACATCTCTGGTAGAGTGAAACCACATGAGTATTTGAAGCAGTATGATTAGCAGATAGGAACAGATTATGTGTAAGAAGAAACTGCAGATGCTGGTATACCCCAAAGATCGACACAAAATGCTGGAGTAACTCAGCGGGACAGGCAGCATTTCTGGAGAGAAGTAACAGATTGTGCTTCTTTATCTGTGTGATGTGCTGTAAATAGCAATTCCATGAGATATCACAAGCAGGCCAGGCTATATAAATTGAAAACGAGAAACTGAGCTGAAATGAAGTCAAATTGTGAGAAGAAATTAGTTATCATAAATTGCAGAATTTGATCATGAATACTGAAGGCTACGATGTTGAGGTAGTGGTGGAAGATGAGGTGATGTTCCTCAAGTTTGTGGGCCTTATTGCAGATGAAGATCAGCGTGGGAGTGAGGTGAGGAACTAAGGTAGTATGCAACAGGCAGTCCCAGTGATCAAACGCACGTACTCAGTGGAGCAATAACCCAACTTGAGTTAAGTCTCTCTAACGTACAGGCACCAATCTGTGAACACCAAATGCAGTACACTGGACTGAAAGAAATCCAAGTGAATCAGTTCTCCTGGAAAAAAAACTGTTTAGCCCTGGATGGTGGGAAGGGAGGAGGTGAAAGGACAAATGTTGTATCCTCTATGGAGGATATCTATCGTGTAATCAGATCTGATTGTGGATTAGATCAGGTGCATGCGTAATGTCACCTCAGGTCGTGGTTCACTCTCTGAACCCATGCTTAACCAAATTCATGACAAAGCTAAGAATTGCTGTTTCTTGTGAAATACGCAAGGACAATGATGAGGAAAAGAAAAACTAAATGGATCTTCAATTACCTGCACTTTCATGTTTTTCTTTAATGTCCCAGAGGGTCTTCGAGAACGACAACAGGTCACGAAGCAATTAAACTACATTAATTTTGTAGCTGATTTGAACACCATAAAAGGCATTTAACTGCAAGATTTTGAGCCAAGGCTTTACAGAATACATAACAGTAGAAGATATATATATTTATTTCTCTCATAGAACCTAAAACCAAGCCATGATGAAAAACATCTGAGGTTTTTGTACAGGTGAGGTTTTCAGACTGGGATATTGCTTTTCTAACCATGACTACCAACTGTGTCATTTGTCTGTGTTACAAGGGCAGATCAATAAAAGCTCTGAAGGTCTATCATGCAATGTTCACTTGGCGTCAGTCAAGGAAGAACTCATGGTTTCAAGGCCAAGTTCTATATTCATTTGTTAATGCAATGATGTTAAACCTCAGACTGGCAATATATGATGTGGATTTACACATGGTCTGAATGCAGTTGAACTTGAGCTCTCACCTCTCTTAAGTTGTTGCACTTTCATCAACCGCTCAAAATCAGTGGAGGCTATTTTTGATTTCCGCTGCTGAACAATCCTTTGTAAAGCCTCGTTGAGCTTCTGCTGTTGTTTCTGGATGAATTCCTGTTCCTGGGTAAGAAGGAAAGATATCCCAAAGTATTTACAGTGTATTGTGATATTAGTTACAGTCATAGGGTGGAGAAATAGTAACACAAAATGTGCACAACTATCAATATTAAAGGTTTCACACTTTAGGTTGCTAGTGAGAACAGAGCAAGGTTGTGGTGTGAAAAATAAACTGAATCACAGCATAAGCATCAGTATTCAGTAGGGCGGTCACGGTGGCGCAGAGGTAGAGTTGCTGCCTTACAGCAAATGCAGCGCCAGAGTCCTGGGTTCGATCCCGACTACGGGTGCTGTCTGTATGGAGTTTGTGCATTCTCCCCATGACCTGCGTGGGTTTTCTCCGAGATCTTCGGTTTCCTCCCACATCCCAAAGACGTGCGGGTTTGTAGGATAATTGGCTTGGTAGATGTCAAAATTATCCCTAGCGGGTGTAGGATAGTGTTAATGTGCAGGGATCGCTGGTCGGCGCAGACCCGGTGGGCCGAAAGGGCCTGTTTCCGCAGTGTATCTCTAATCTAAACTAAACTAAACTATTCTGTCTCGTTTAAAACTCTGGGGTAAATGAATGGAATTCTGGCCCAGAAGACCCTTCCTGCTGTATTGAATCCTGACCTAAATAAATGGGTTTACTGATGATGATGAAAATGTTCTACAGGACCACAAACACAAATGAAAAGCAGTTTCCAACTAATCTGATGGATTAATAAAGCCACTGATTGTCCATTCACAATAAAATCCAGTTATAGCTTGAATATGACAGGCCTTGATGATGGTTGGAAGTATTTTGTTAGTCTTTTAGAATATCAAAAAACTTAAGTTACTGCTAATAGTTACACTTGGGAAACATCAGTGTATGTCAGACACTGGAGACATTGAAGAGGAGGGACACTAAACAGAAGGGAGCATGTTATGCAGAGGGTATACAAGGAATGAAGGGATGTGGATTATGTGTAGGCAGATAAGAGTTAGTCTTAGCATCTTGTTTGGCACAGACATCATGGGCCGAAGTACCTGTTCCTTTGCTGTACTGTTCTATGTCTCATGGTAAGAGAGAAAATTGTAAATCATAATCATGCTGAAGGCTCTTTGAATAGAGACCAAACAATGCAATGTTGAGTGGATCTGTACGCTGTAGGAAAGGGTGGTTGGGGACACATTTCGTCATGACTTTCAGAGGGGAATATCCTGGACAAAATGTTTTCAAGAATGTGAGGGAAATGCTAGGGAATGGGAGTGACTGCATCACTCTTTTGGAGCCTACAACACTGATAAAGATCACAAAGTCTGTGCGCTGGCACAGACTCCACAATGACTGCGATGGCGGTGGCCTTATCATGCCATAGGACTTGATCACGGCATGGGCCTGAATATGGCACAATACCCAATCATGGCACCCTCTACGTTTTGGCATTGGACCTGTTCCTGGGAAGAGGCTCAAACATTAGCACACAGCCCCAACCCGGCATTTGGCCCAAACATGGGGTCTGATGACAGCAAGGGGCATTTTATCAGGTTGTTTCACACCTGGGAAGCCCCATTACACAACCATTTGTTTCCACAACACTGATTTCCTCCCCAGCTCATTACCTTAATAATAATAATAATAATAATAATAATAATAATAATAATAATAATAATAATAATAATAATAATAATAATAATGCATTACATTTATATAGCGCTTTACAAGGTTTACTAAAACATAAAAGAAAAGAAATAGATAAATAAGTAAACGAACAGAAAAGGAAAAAGAAGGTGAAGTGACGGTCAGTGATTGAAGGCAGTGCTGAACAGATGAGACTTCAGTGATGTTTTGAATGTGGTGAGTGAGGAGGAGTCCCTGACGGTTTGGGGTAGTGAGTTCCAGAGTGTGGGAGCAACGATGGAGAAAGCCCTGTCCCCCCAGGATCTGAGTTTGGTCCGGATGGGGGGGGACAGGAGGTTAGCAGCAGCAGAGCGGAGGTCCATTCTGTCCATGGACCTTCTGTCCATTGCCCGAGTCCCTCTCCATGTCCCACCCTCCCAGTCTTGCTACGTCTCTCCACAGCCACTACTGAGAAATTATGATCATGGGTTTCTGCAGCAGCACTGTTTGTAGCATAATAAACTGGTAAAGCTAAAAACAGAATAACCCTCATTAATGGCAATAACTCTTAACTTAATGGCAATGTGAGGATACAACAAAGCATCAGGAAATATACCAGTTTTAAAGGAACACCACACATACATACAATCTTTAACAATACTGACCAAAAGCAGCATGAGAATTAAAGATAGTAACCATAGCTTGTGTGGCTGCTGAATGTTAACATGTAAGTTATTCTCTACCACTTTTCAAGGAAAGACAACTGGCGCAACAATTTCATAAAGTCAGACATCCCACCGTAGCAATTATTTTAGTGGTCCCAAAATGGATGAAATCTATTTCCAGGAAAAT